>NC_046373.1:28870199-29102699 GCF_011125445.2 Fundulus heteroclitus | reverse complement strand
AGAACAAAGCTGTGAGCAGCGAGTCCGGCAAGGCCGAGTACAGCCACATTAAGGTAGGCAAATATGTCTCTGTGATGGAAACACGTCGCCATGCGCACCGCGTCGTTTGAGTCTGTTCCCTGAAGAGTTGCATAAGCTTTAGAAAAGGCACACCCATCCTCCTGCAATCTCACTGCACTTCTGTTTCGGCAAATGATGGATATCTGAGTTTAGGCTTTTACAGAGACCTTTCGGTATCGGTCGGTATAAAGGGCACTGTGCTTATTTTGATGGTATCTTCCATTGGTTCAAGAGGCATTCTGTTCCTTCAATCAGTCCACGGAGCTCAGCGACGGCACGGAGGCTAGATGGAATGAGGGTTCACCACATGGAGCAGATCTGTAGGGGGGCAGACTTAGAGATGTCTCACGGGTAGAAAGCTGCTGCATCACGTAGCACCTAGCAGCCAAACAACCTGCAGTGATGAAGCCGGCATTGTGTTACATTTCAAGGGAGCCTTTTATTTCCTATGTGAATCATCATGAAAACAGAAGTTGTGTTTACTGTTAAGATGTGCTGTCAAAGTCTTCTTTTCGTTCTTACTTTTCTGGACAGTTTGACAGGATGATGACTAATGGATGAAAAAAAAAAGATTGTGAGATGTTACTTGTTTACAGTCTTAGACAACTTTAACAAAGAGCAGATATATAATTTATAAAATCTCTAATATTTGTCAGAAAGTCATTTAATTGAGTAATGAATGTTATGCAAATGTTATATATGCTCATCTGTTATGGATATGAGGAAGTTGCAGGTGAAGTAGAATATCATTGATAGATTGGTCTAGACTCCAATACACAAGAAGTCAAATATTCCGAGAGTTTATATCTATTTATGTTGATGGTTATGGCTCACAGCTATTGAAAGCAAATATTTAGTTTCAGTATAAATGTGAATCTAGCTCCAATTAGAAAGGAGTTTTCAGCGAGAAGTCTTATGCTACGGCCATGTTATGACCTATATCAATATGGGGAAAACTGTTGACTTGGTAATTGTGTTGTGAACAGTTACTGGCTTTCTCCTATTTAGTGTCATGCCACAAAAGATTAATGCTAAAGAAGCTGGCTGTTCAAAGAGTTATGTATCCAATCATAACAGTGGAAAATTTAGTGGGATGAAAATATGTGGTTGAAAAAGAGTTGGATAACCACACTTTTGAGAGGCTTTTGAAGCAAAGGTTATTCAAGAGTTTGACGGAGATTCACAAGACTGGGGTAAGTGGTTCTAGATCTACATACACAGATTCATCCTGGATATGATGTAAAATTGTGACAGCCGCAGCTAGATGCCCTTAAAGGTGCCAAGACATCACTGTACAGGGTCTCCCCCACCGTATTATAAGCCTGGGGGCCGACATGCTTTGTCATTGCCCCTTTAAAACAACTTGTCTCTTTAACATTTTAGCAGTGCCACAGGCTGATTGATCCATTGCCTTGTCACGTTGATGCAGGTATATATCATAACACAGCCAAACCAAGTATCGAGGGCAGCTTAAGTATTGTTTAGAGCAGACTTAAAAAAGGTATTATTTATACAATGATATTCTACACAGTCCAACTGTTATAGGAACTCTGGAAACGGAAAATACTTTGACATTTGCTTATATTTTTAGTTAAGATCTATCATAGTTTCTTTGTGTCATGGGGAGGTTGAAACAGAGTGGGTTTACCTTGTAGTTGACTGATTTACGGCAGAATATGGTTGCCAACTGTGTTTTAGCCAGGACATCATGTATATCGACTGCTATCTGCATTGAATAGGTTTGCCCACCCGATGGCAGTCCTACAGGTTCCAGATCAGTCCGAAGAGACCTTACATCCACCCGACTCAAACGTCATGGGTGTCAGTTATGCGGTGTAAAACATGATTCCTGCCAAAGCAGGTACGGATCATTCTGCCTTGCAGAATTCAAAAGACACACAGCAGCCAATCATCGGAAGAGAAAAGACTGTGCCATCACAATAAACATTGGAAGGCTAAACATTCACGAGTTAAAACCGTGACTTAACAAAAGCGACAGCCCATACATCCCACGACCCCCACAGCCCCTTATCCCCTACAATTCACACCAAATAAATAGGAACTGAAGCGTGTAGTCAGCTACATTAAATTTAGCGCTTAAAATGCAACCCACATTGATGTATCAGCATAACCCTGCCCCCAAACAAATTCCGAAAAATGCCACCAAAGTGGGCAGCCAAGAGACCCTCAGTAATGGGTAAGGATGGGAGAAAGTGGCAGCTTGCTTAATTTGACATACTAAAGCATGGAGAGCGACCAGAGCGATGCTTGTAGTTTCACCACAGAGTCATTAGATTAGTGCGCTGACTCAACGATGTCCGAAGCCGGTGCTGCCGAGGCAGTGGAGGACAGAACGGGAGCAGTTTGATCAAAGGTATAAAGAATAAAACGATTCTCTTTCCACGCTATTATCTGTGCTGGCAATACTCACCATTCTAACTCCTGACTCCCCATAGCGAGTCAGGAGTTAGTCAGGTGTCTGACTGAGACCCTTTTGTACCCAAACGAGAGCTATGATGACGAAAGCGTGTACCGTTTGAACCAGTTGGAAAATTCAGCTGCAATAGCCTCTGTTCAACCCTAAGAGGGCAGCCCTAAGGCCATTTTAAGAAATATTTTGCAGAACGAAACAAATTCATGTAGAAATGTGAAAAAATTGCACAGTAACAAAGCGATTTGCTCTCTAAATAAGCTTACTGTTTTACCGATATAGGAAGAAAACAAGCAATGTCGACAGAGAGAATGCTGTTTATTTCATGAGAAACAAAGTGAGAGAAGTGCAAATGAACAATTAATCCAGCTCACATTTTTACCACAGCAGAGCCAATGTTAGGGTAGGACCAGAAATCCTGTTTGATGGGCACTCTAGTTGTTGTTACTGAAAATACAACACAATATCTTTTAAAAAGTGCTATTTCACAGCTAAAACCGTCTCCTGGCTCTTTTCAGGTAAGATGAAGAAGTCACTCTAATAAAGATAAAAACAGGGTGAGACATTTTGATTTTGGTAAGGTCTTTGTGGTTCTTCCCTGTTTTGATGAGACTCATTAGGATTCTTAGTTTCCTAAATTTTCATCCCCACTTCTCACGAAACACCATTTGAAACTTGTGAATTTTCTTATTCTTTTTTCTCTCTCTATTTAAGCAAACTTTTCATATTTGTACACACTTTTTGGGTGTGTAAAATTGCTTTACTACCAGACAGATACATGAAATAGTGATTTATTTTTTTCACTGTAAGTAAATAAAAAAATATTTTTGTAGCACATCTTAAATGCAGTTTTTGATCATGAAACAGAATTTCTCTCTTAAGCATATCTTAGTATTATTCAGTTAAAAATAAATAATTAACCCTTAAGGGAAATCAGATAGGTTAAGGATTATGATTATTGATTATTTTATGAATAGTTATACACTGAAATGTTAGACCTGAAACATTGCTAATGTTATGGCAAATAGGACAAAAATTCTTAGAAAATATTGCAATAATAAAATATTAAATATGTTATAAATGGTGAGTGTAAAATTATATTCCAAATTCTCACTTTTTGGTATTCATTTCCTTCTGCTCTCAAGTGAATTGTAGTTCGTATAATCAACCTGCTTGAAAAAAAGGTGAAACTTTTAGAAAGATCCTCTCTATGCAACATGTTTTGTAATACAGTAACTTCCGTTCTTGTCCATCTTATATCCTACATGGTTGACATCCACCACCTGTGCTTTGAAAACATCAGCCTCTGTTAAAGACGAGCCTGGCGTTTTAATGAGTTCTTAAGCCTGCTTGAGGCACAGTTTGATTGGCAGTGCTAGTTTTCAGAGCAGACTGCAGCGTTGGAGCCGTGGTTTTAACCAAGCTGATTCCATAAAGACTCTAAAATCTGCCTAAATGTGGGTTCCCAAGCTCCTCATCCTTTAATTGTAATATCTGCTGTGAAAATCAGAGGTATTCATCTTATTGTGTCTGCGTATAGTAATAAACATTCTGGATACAGTCATTATCCTGACGGGTTCTACGGTTTTCCACAGTTTGAGTTAAACCCACATTGTACACACTGGACAGATGTTGGCATTCAGTGGACAGAACGCTACACCGCTCGCATAAAGTGAAGAAATGTCTTGCCATACATTAGTCATGCACTATGGCTTTGTTTGTCGAACAAAAATATTTGAATTGTGGCATGTATTCCAAGATATCTAACCCGTGATGGATAACAGGATTTGGGGTTAAAATTAACCAGGCTTTTATTTCCTGAAAATTATTTTTAGGTAACTAATTAAAGTTTGTTTTTTTCCTTGGTGGCAGGCCTGGAGTGGCTATTCGGGAGGACCGGGATGATTCCCGGTTGGCCGGTCTGATACTTGGGCCGCAGGGGCCGTTATTCTCTTTTTTTTTTTTTTTGGGTGGGAGCTGATCAGTTCTGACATTGTAGAGTGGATCACAAACGCTATCCCTGGGCTGCCTCCGCCTTCTTTTTTTTTCACTATGACGTAACACGTCAGTGCTCACGGTCAGTGGTGTTTGAAAGATGGAGAGTTTAAAGACCAACAACGCGCGGAGAAAGCTAGCATTAAAAAGAGGAAAGTTTTGAAAACAGAAGCTGCTAAAGGTGCAAAATTGGCAGCTTCTTCAATAAAACGAGCTTCGGTTTGAAACGTCAAATGAGGACAATGACATGGGTAAGAAAAGATGTTGAACATTTCCTGCAAACCCCTGTACAAGTTAATTACCACGTCATTGACTTTTGTGATATTGTGGCGCAATAATGTTATGTCATATAGTTTAAATAATAGCGTGATGCAACGCCACATAACTGGGAATTTTTGTCTTGTAGCCCCTCAGAGTCAGACGTAAGACCCAGCACCAAGTACCAGCCATGAGCCCACGACTCCTGAGTGGGCAGGTAGGATTAATCATTAAGTGAATATTAGAATTAATCTAATTGAGCGTACGCTGCTTTTCTGGATGAATAGAGCCCTGAGATGTTAGATGATTCAGCTCTACGTTCATGAAACTACTGAGCTGTTACTGAAGTATTCTTCAGGGATTTCTACACACGGGTCACATGTTGATTCCTTGTGTCCTTATGCACCTGGAATTTTTTATAGTTTAAAATGGTAATGAAAAAAACATCTTTCTTTTCATCATGATGCAGAAATGGGTTCATATCACAGCCATCTACTGGACAGGCACGTTTACATCTTCATGTATTTAAGGCAGTTTGCCATTTGATGCAGAAATGGAGCAAAAAGGACACAGAAGCAGTCAATTAAAACTGAGATTGCACTGCTTTGTGAATTTTACTGACCAACAGGATCAGCACAGTGTTTGATGTGGTTCTATTGGTTGTAGTGTAAATGAAAACAATGAAACCTGAGGCTTTAAATTTCTTTCCATTCCTTAACCCCTTGTAAAGACAGTCAGTCACACTGCAGAGCCTCACCCTGTAGTTAAATAGAGTGCGCACATGAGGGGTCAGATGTTTTTTTTTTTTTTTTTTTTTTTTTTTTTTTTGCCACTTAAACCCAACATCTTTTGCATAAGTAGTGTGTTACATTCTATGAACACAATTCCCCCCAAGTTCACCAAATGTAATGACGTATGTATCGCTGGCCTTTCCTGGGAAAGCACACTTGCGGACCGTATGTATAATCAATCAAGAGCGATCCACGATCAGCACATGAGAAGCCAGCATGTTTGTCTCACGGACCTTCCATCGCTCAACCCAGGCGCCTGTTTTACAGTCCTCCCACAACCACAGAGTACCAGTGGGCTTGAGGAATGTGGATGCTGTCAGAGTGGGATGGATTTGCCTCAGGTGAGGCGAGTCTGGCTGTTCACATTTGTTAGGTTTTCCAATTATTTACAACATTTTTCAATGACTCATCTCTTAGGAGACTTGTGCTCCTTATCTTTCTTTAACAACCTTGTCAACTGTTCTCCACAGATATATGTCACTTTCCATCTTCCTGCCCCTCAGTTGGAGCACATTTGGCCCTCTGGGTCTTTGAGGTTTGATTGTGGATCCAGTACCTTCATTACAGCCGCAGTCCTCCTCTATAATACATCTCATTGTGGTGTCTGTGTACAATGTCAAACAAGAAGCAGCGAGAGAGTTTTATGGGGATTTGGAACCCCGAGTCTATCTTCTTAGGATTTTGTGTTACTGGGAGTCAGAGAATTGAAAGGAAAACCATAATCCCACCATTATAATTGCCCTCAACTCACTGTAAAAGTGAGTTTTAAGTCCTGCACATTCGGTCATCCCACTGTTGACTAGAGATCTTCACCTGATGCTGACTTTTTTGGAGGGAGTTTCAGAGGGACCGATAATGCTGAACTAGCAGCCTTATTAAAACGCATCTTTAAAACGGCAAATGTCCAGGGTGCTGTGAAGCTGCTTCCAGTTCAGTTTTACTTTCTCCTTCATAATCCCTTGGTTTTACACCGTAGAGATCGCTCTCAGAACATAGAAGTGTATGTTCCTCTGAGGTAAACAGTCTGAGAGAGAGAGATGAAGCTTTTACCGGCCTTTCCCCTGGCAGCAATTCTTAGAATGGAGCATTCACTATATTATCTGCTAAATCTCAAATGAAATTGTCTCCAGAGCTCTTGAACCTTTTCTGATTTTATCAGCCACAAAATGTTATGTCTTTTATTGCATTGGATGTAATGTGATGGAGAGCTCCATGCCTGATCCTGCATGTGATGCAGGATCAGGCATGGTTACTTTAAACTTAGATGTTAATCATTAATTCAAAGTTAAAGACTGCAGCTTTAACTATGTCCAAAAAAGCAAACAGACAAAACAGAGGTCCAGTGGAAGCAGTGCATAACACCCTTTGTCTACCTAAACAATAGGAGTTTGTATCAACATAAGCTAAAGCAGTACTTTTGAACAAAGTACAATTTATTATTTATGACTGTTCAGCTAGTAACAAAGCACATAAGTGGTTTTGTCGGCTACAGCCTTCATCGAACTCTCAGATCCATGGACACTCAAACTGACTGGTCTGTTGTAGAGGAGCTCCTATCTGTGCTTCACACACTCACATATGCCGCTGCTGCAATGTGGGAAGGATATGGAAGTTTTAATCCTCTGGCCTACCAGGTAACACAAACTCTTATGGGGGAAAAAAAACATCTCAGACAAACTGAGGGCTAGTCACCCAAAGTGTCTCGGTTTGAAGCCAGCTACGTCAGCGTGTTGCTGCAGCAGATATCAGCGGCACACACAGGGGAGCATACAACACATCCTTCCTGGATTCTAAGGCACAAACGCATAGTGAACGGGTAAAAACTGCATTGTGCTGTGCCAGGAAAGTTACTGAACTTTTCCGTGTCACTGAACACCAAGGTTTAGTGTCCCAATCTGAGCCAGGTACGATTTGTTTGTGAGAGTCATGATTTTCAGCTTAGTCAGCCCTGACCGGTGACCTGCCAGCTGGAAATGTTAAAAAACAAACAAACATCTTATGATTTAAAAACTCCATACTATCAATTAAAGACAATGTTCTTTAGTGGTGTCGCTGTCACATAAGGAAGAACAGTCAATGTTGATTATCTTCAGTATCAGTGAGTTGTTTTAAATTGATGTCAGTGAGTATACAGATGTAAAAAGCCATTTGAAAAGAAATCATTCTCTACCCATGTCTGCCTTTCATTCAGACTGTGAGAGAGAGCGTTACTTCCAGCAGATAACGGGAAGGCTGCACACCTCCTTTGTTCGATCCTAATGGCCATTCAGCATTTGTCTCTCATAGAACCTGCCAGATTGTGAAAATCTCATAGTCATGGTAGATATATTTCTTCACTACATCTAGATGTGAAAAAGTGTATTACATTTTAACTCAAACCTTTCTTTATTTTCAAATATTAGTAAGCTGCTTTCCCATACACATCATAAGAGTTCACCTCTGCTTTTAGTATAAATAAACAATACCCACCCACTGCTGGAAAGCTATATACCCATGATAAAATGTACTGAAAGTACTTAAAAAGTAATCAAATCAGCTAAAATCCATATCAACAGGTTAGGAGGGGGAATAATTAAACCAAGACTGGAAATCGAGCGCAAGTTTGGAGCAGAGCATCTGTTTTGCAGTCCTATAAATTCCTGTCAAGTTCTTAATCATATGGAGTCTTGTGATATTTTTCTAAAATATTTGGACACATATTTATTATAAATTTTCACAATACTGAAAAAGTAAAAAAATAAAATCAAAAATAAGAAACTGAAGTTGCTTTAAAATGTAATAAAAATGCAGTTTTTGATGTGGATACACATACACAGGTATATCACATCAGGAGTGCATGATTAGAACATCAGCATTTGGACATGACATTGGCCCTGATTAAACTTTAGACATCACGTTTGGTTAGTGTTTTTCTGCTTACCTGGAATCACATAGCTTTCTTTTCTAAAGATGCTGAAAGAGATTAAACACCATTTACATTTTTTTTTCTGCTGAAAGACTGAGTATTCATTTGGGTGGATATTTTCACATGACCAAAAAAACAAAGAGATGTCAGGATAGAAAAGCCTTATTAACGGCCTTTAGAACAATGACTCCTCCCTCTGTGTGCAGGAAGAGAGGATTGTGTGTTACACCAAGAGAAGCTGCCTCACACATCCAGCACATGCAGGCAGTGCAGAGGGACTGTAGCGGGGGGGTTTGCTGACGGGAGGGAAGGCAGAGCTTCTTCGGGCCTAATCAAATCCAGTGGAGACAGAGGCAGAGTCAGCTGCCTGCCTTTCTGCCTGCCTGCTATTTTTAGCCTCAGCCCTGCCGGTGGCACTTCAGCTCTCTTCACACATGACTCGTGCTACGGATGTTTATAACTGCCACAGCTGTCGGCATGGAGTGTGAAGCTCCAGCCAAACAGCCAAACGATTTTCTCTTTCTTGGCTCCGGGTTGAAGCTTTTTATTCTTTTCTTTCTGCCTTGTCTTCTTGTTCGCCTTTAACTGTACATTCCACTTTAAGTATCGATTTGTAAGGGATGTTCTTTAATGATTCAGCTGCTGATGCTGTGCCTCGCGAGCAAGGGCAGCTCGGAAGTTGAAAACACATTTGTTTTTGAATTTTCCTGCCAGCAACAGTAGCGTATTTATCTCGTTTCAGCCCACAACAGGCAGCCAGAAACACATTTGGTAAGACTGATCGTGTGTTAAAGTCGGATTAATTTTGCTCCGTGATCATCAGTTCACAGTGGTTCTTGGCCAGCTTTGGGTTAACACATGGTATCACTGCACATTTTCTGAACCCGACTAATTGCTTGTCAGACTTAAAGTTAATCAAACCCACGTATAAAGAGTCACAGATTAAAATCTTCCATTTTTATTTAACAGAAAAAGCAGTTGGAAAACTTTGATTTTCTTAAAAGCCAGTCTGTTGCTTTTAAAGCTGCTTTGTGTAGCATCCATACTTACTGATTGCCGATTATTGTTTTAAGTTCATTGCAAAGACTACAATTGGTCTTTGCAATAAACTGAACTTTGCACTGAAAATGGTCCAATAATTAGCTCAGTTCACCAGAAGCAAGGTAGGTCTACCCAGCTGTTGGAGCTACTTTAATCATTTGGCATTTTGATGCGACTGAATTTTCATTGGTGTGGACATGGTGCCGGCATAGCGTAGCATTAGATTAAGTCATTTTATTATTGGATCAGTACTGTGTTATGTGAGTTGTACCAGTGTCTGTATATTTGGCATCACAAAGTCGTGATGCTAATGAAATAAATCTTTCAGGAGGTACAAAAACAAATCTGTGGCAGCCTGGCTTAGCTGGGCATACAAGTTACAAAGAAAGTACACCTCAAACCAGTCTGCAGATTCCACTGCTGCCTTTTACGTCACCATGGCTTCTTTATCCACTCTGCTGGCGCTCCTGGACATTTTCCCTTTTTAGATCATGTCTCTCATCAGGGTTTTGCAAGGCCAAGTTCAAAGTCACTTGAATCCCCTTTCTTTCTCATTCTGATGCCTGTGTGAACTTTAGTAAGATGTCGTCGACACATTTAACTGCCCGAATACATGGATTGATACATTAATGCAGCGGTAAAGTTGGGGGTGCGCCTCCTGGGGGGCATGGTAGAAATGGACTGGAAAAATGACCTATGTTGAGTGGTTATTTAAAAAATAGTTATTGATGGCAATGTTGAATTCAATTACACAGTAAAATAGACAGTTAAACTTAACACAGTTACATTTTAAAAGTGGTAGTTCTGTGATTTAGAGAAGATTGCAGTTTATTTTATTGGGGCCCACCAAGAAAAGCTTGTGACCACTGCATTAATGTGACCGGCTGGAAGTAGCTCAGCCGTTATGGCTAATGAAATGGGCAACAAGTGTATATGTATAGTGGCATTATTCAATTCTAGTCATCATGTGCCGTACACACCCACCATTTTGTTTTAGATCTTCTACACCAGGTGGAAACTGAGTAACACAATCAGTCTGCTGTGCTTCTGTTGGTGCCAAAGCTCACTTTAGTTGTGAAACAGGTAAGCTGTGCTTCACTGTTTCATCGTTCAGCTTGATCTACAGAGTGAGATCCACAGACAGAGACAAGCTGGCATATAAGTGATGACGCAGTTCACCTATGATTAGGCTTGTTGTATAGCTTCAGTCTCCAGAAGCCGAACTAAACTTTTAATACAACAAAGGCAGAAAAGTCTTTGGTGCATTTTTAAAGAAGGTTGAAGCTCTGTGATCTTCATCCTCTATGACCCTGTGCCGAAGAACCCAACAGTGCAGCAGGACTTTTCAGGCCCCGTAAGACATCTATGAAAACCGCACTGAAACAAACAAAGGATGAAGTCTGTTTGCATTGCCAAGGTCACTTGGGTACAGCTCTCCCCTGTGCCGTTTTAGAAAGCTTTTTTTAAGGAGGTGAATTAGACAGACGGCTGCTTTGATGAAAGATATGGCCTTATTTAACATAAGTGTCTGCACAGATGCCACGGATGGGACAACAAATGGACTGAACGTCCCATCCATCCAGTCTGAGTCGCGTAGCGCTCAGCTATCTGTCGGACTCTGTTTCTTATTAGATTTTTGGCATCATGACCGAGTGTCTTTGTCTGGACTTAGCTGTGGAGAGAGAGAGAGAGAGAGGGCGGGGGGTTGTGAGATAATAATGAGAAATCAAAAACGTAATGTACATGGGCATATTTAGAAGTATGGCAACTTTTGAATGCTGTAGCTCCTCTAATAAGAGTACTTAATTTACCTATTTGCCTTTTCAGCTTCAAAGCACTGCTGCCTACCCCGTATCTTTACTGTTTCCCTGTTTATCAGTAGACAGCCGCCTGATTATTCAGTGCTAAGGTTACTTGAAGCCAATCATTCATGGCTTGTTGGGAGATGACGTAAGGGATTTACAACGGAAAGGTTTTGGAGAGGCTGTTTCTGGTCTGGGAATCCTTTGACGTTTCATCTGTTTGAGAAATGCAACATCGCATTAATCTAACTGATCTGATCTGTTTTTTTTTTAATTAATAAATGTGGTGAGGGGATATGCCTGTTAGCTGAACCTATCCAGTTCAAGCACATGTACAAATAGGGGGAAGGCGAATCTGTCGGAGTGCCAATGCAATCTTTGGAATGTTAAAATCATTTTAATGATCAATATAACTGTCATGATCTGCTAGCCTGGTCAAAACCTTAAAATAAAAAAAAGTTGTAAACATTATGATACATGCCCTTAAAAGATTGACTAAAGATTCTCTTTTGCATTTTTCAACTCAACCCAGTTTTTTTGTGTTTAGTTTGTATTTACCTAGTTTTGTTGGGGGCTCAACTCAGTAAATCCCATTTTTTTGCCTCACCTGAGAAATGTTTGGATGAGAGGATGTTTTGAAAGGTTATGCTTGATTTGCTTTGGGAGTCAGCAGACCTGGAGGCCTGCCTAGCTTGCTCTTATAGAGTAGTTCATTGTTATTGTTTTGAGGCGGGTTTTTCGCGCATGCGCGCCGGACTGGTAGGCAAAAGGCGAACACAATGGCGGACGCAAACAGAGAAACTGACGAGTTCTCCGCGTATTTTTCTTCTTTAGATAACGTACTACAAGATCGTTTTAAGAGTAAGTTGATGGTTGATGGTATCAGATTACCAGATCCACACAGCAAAAGCCTTAAGGGACGGAGCGAGTCTGTGAAATGCTGGCCAAGCGCTCCGTACCATGACATATACACCTGCCTTATAAACATGGCAGGCCAGTACAGACAGAGCACGAAAGCCATGAAACCACTGGACGGCTACAATTATTTTAAATCGGGAAAAAGGCTCCAGCAACGCCCGCGACGCCATGAGGGATTAATCGGTCAGAAAATGGATGGATGGATGTTGTTCACACATGTTTGTGCAACAGCACAAAGCGGCGTCGGACACAGGCCGCGTCTCAGCAGAGGCCCGGTAGGTTAAAAAAAAAAAAAATTTTCACTACGGATTATTTAGGTGTTTTTGTCTTGTTAAAATGGGTGGCGGTGTCGGCGACATTGCAGCGTAAACACAAGTACTAGCGCCCGTGAACCGGGGTGTAATAGCAGCAGCAGCGGCTGTAGCCCCTGCTGCTAGCTGCTGCTAGCCGCCCCGGCCCGGCCCGTGTAGCCGGGCCGGGGCGCCGGCCCGTGTAGCCGGCGGCGCCGGCCCGTGTAGTGTTTACGCAGCAGCCGCTGGCTGCTGCCGCAGCCCGTGAACTGGCAGAGCAGCCGCTGCCTGCTCCGCCGCTGCTGCTTGGCTGCTGCTGCTACCGCTTCTCCGGCCCGTGTAGCGATCTGTGTACCCTCCGCCGCTATTTAAGTAGAACAATGACTAGTGCAGAATTAAGTTGTATTTACCGGAGATGAAGTATAGACTGCAAATTCTGTCGTAGTACGATGCCCCCCCAGTCCATTGGGAGTGTCTGCCTGCGCTCTTTTCATTGAAAATATCCATTTCTTTCTTTGTCCTTCCTCCTTTGGAAAACGACAGAAACGTACATCCAACGATTTGGAATGCCTCTCTGTGCAACCGGGAGCACAACAAGTCGTAGGCATTGCTTAGATTCCATAAATAAACGAAGTAAAAGTACGCTCTAAATCACCCGTTTTGTCATGTAGTAGACGAGAACAGTACTGTTTTCTGCCTACCAGCGGGACCCGGATGTAGCGCTGACGTCACGCGGGACGTCACACGTGAACTACCCTATAGTTCTGGCAGTGAGTCAGAACGCTGATTATTAGCAAGTTGTTTTGGACGGCAGTCACAACAGGCAGTGGGGTACCTCATCGCGGCAACAACAGCCCGCATCTTGCTCGTACACTATAATGCACCAAGAGGACATGTAAGCGCAGCATAACTGGTCCCTGGCAACACGTCAAAGCATTCTCATAGCACTGTGGCTCTGCGGGCTCTCTTCTCTTACTGATGACCAAACAAGCTGCTCCATGAGGAGCACATCCCCAGAGGCATCCTAAATGCATTAGTCCGTCTAATTACCATAGAGGTAAAATGTGCTATTCTGATGCAGCAATCGGCAAAGCAACAGTTTGTGTACTTAGCTGCTCCATAGGATTCCAGTATTTCCTTTAGGAAACAAACAAACACAAAAGCATCTTGTCAGTGCAACACTGGGGATTTATCAGCCTGCAGTGAAAGTGCTGCAAAGGACTTGTGTAATTTGAATGTTTCTTATTCTTCTTCTTCACAGCAAAGCAGCTTTTTGGATGCCTTAACACATTAAAAAATGCACCAAGTCTTTCTCTAAATTGTCCCCCGGATGAAATTTTAGTATTTCAATGCAACTGAAAATGGGAGTGGTCAAATGCATGAAGATATAAAAGCAAATATAGGTTTAAAAAACATAAACCACTGTAAATACTGTAAAACATGAAGCAATTATATTTTCAAAGAAATGTTTTGTTCAGAACCTAAGGGTATCCAACATTAAATTGGCTTCATATTACGTTTTTTATACATAAGTGTTGTGCTCCAAATAACAGTGACTTGGCCATAGGTTTTAAACTGTTGCAAATGAACACAATCAGAAAAGTTTCAACTTTTTCATTATGAAACATGATTCCAGACAAAAATCTAATAAACTTGCACCTTCAGTCATTAGTTCACAGCAGGGGTGTCCAAAGGGCCATTTGTGGCCACTTGACTGCTTTTGTGTAGCCCCCATCAACTGCAGTTAAAGAATGATTTGAATGATTAAATATCACAGTTATTACATCCTACCAACTAATCACAAATGCAAACCCAGGAATGCTCTCCCCCAAGCCCCACCCCCTTCAAAGAACGCCAAGAGCACACATTCTTTTCTTTTTCATTTTTAAAAACTTGCAGTTTTGGTAAAATGTGGGTTGAATAAAGGGCTGAGTTTGAATTCAGTGATTGTTTTTTTTTTTTTTTTCTAAAAATTGGTAATTTAGCAACAGCATAAAATGACCATAAAAGGCGCTGCACATAAAATAAATTTGAAGTTTTTTGACAATTATCGATATCGAGAAATATAATTTTTATGTTATCTATTTGCTTTATTTTTCTATACGGTACAGCCCTAATCTGTCCGACCATTGCTCAAATGAAGACTTTGGGCCATCAATATCTGCTTTTATATTAATTTCTTACAATTTCCTAAATACAGCAAGCGTTTTCAAAGACAGAACCAAACCCTTTTCTTATTGCTGAGAACAGACAAACAGTTTTTCAATTCTGTCTTTTAATACGGCTAATGAGCAAAACCTTTTCCAAGTTTTGGGTCTATAATAATTGACACGTTCCTTTCCTACAAAAAAAATCTAACTCATTTGATTTATTAAAATATTGCATGTTCATATGTGTGGAGCAAGTTAATAAAAAGATCACAATATATATTTTTCATAGTTTTAGTAGCTTTTTTTCTATTGTGTTTTTATGGCCCTTGAGTATTTTGGACCTGACCATTTTGACCCTTGTGATGAGAAGTTTGGACACCCCTGGTTTACAGTGTAGGTAAAAGGAAGCCTAATAAAGTGTGAAAAAGAGTAGCATTTAAGTCACATTTTTGTTCCCTGTTCTAAAAATTATTAAATAACAAAGTTTCAAGTAAAATACTGGATCACCAGGAAGTTCTGTTTGTAGAAGAATGTATGGTGTTCCTATGTTAGCTGGTGGGTGAAATTAGCTGAAAACGAAGCATTTGTTCATGCTTGCAGGGTTTGAATCCACGTGTGAAATCCAGAGAACTGAGTACAGCGCCACACGTTGCTGGTGACTCGGCTGGTGTTTCTCAGATCACCTTTTGCTGTTCCACAGTCAGTATGGTTCACAATGCAGCATACCTTAAGCAAGGCATCGTTGAAAATAGGTGCGTTCCAAATTGTAGAAATGCAAATTAACTTGCCTTCTCATGTATTAACGTTGCAATTTACTGCTTTCCAGGCTTTGGAGTTTGTGGCTTTCACCTGTGCTTGATCTGTCTGTTCAGGTCGTTTCACTTTTCTGTGGGAGACTGGCTTTTTAGTTGCTGTAGGAACAATAGCGGAGCCTGAAAGTGGGAGAATTTGTGGTGAAGTCTCACAAAGTGGTAGCTCACTGAACAATTCAATGACATTATAAAAAAAATGGAGGCAAGTAATAACCTATTAATGCAGCCTTCATGACAGATCCTACCTGTAATTTGACCGATTTTTATGTAAGAGAGTTTGTAAACACTTTGCCCCAGTCCCAGTGGCTTGGTTAATATTAAGGACTACTATCAACAGGATGAGTCAAACCGATATATAATTTTATTATTTACAAACCGTGAACCACGCCTGAAGGAAAAAAAAGAGTATGGACATTTCAGCTTTCTACAGTCTGTCTGTCTGTCTGACTGTCTCTCTCTCTCTCTCTCTCTCTCTCTCAAGCAGACAGAAGCAGTGCAGGGAAGCTGTGCCTCGTCTTCATATTACTTTAAGCAGATGTGCCATCCACACATTTATCCCGATGGATTATTTTATCCATAAAAATATCCAAGACATTCTTGCATATCCATTTATACAAATGTTATTTGTATTTTTGTTTTTATTTATAATAAGTTTTTTTTTATTGTTTACCATTTCTTAGATTTCTTTATAGATTTCTTTATAGTGTCAATTTCGGAAACAAGAGGTGGTGCGGGGACGTGGGGCCAAACTTGTGAGCCATACACGTTTTCCCTATCTGTCTCCTATATGTGGACGTGTTGTCATGGAGAAGGAGTATAAACAAGTAAAGATGACCATAGATCATTCTATTTGCTGTTTCCTGTTGAAATAGAGGACCATCCATACGCTTTGCCCAGCGAGAGGTAAAGAAGTAAACGACTTTAGAACAAAACGAGCAGACTTGTCAACGGTGCCAAAAACCATTTTGCACGATGATCCAAATACATGGAGGACATGTTGACATCCTCCTTCTGTAGTGGTTCTTTTTCTTTTCTTTTTTTTCTCGTTTTTTTTTTTCTGTTTGCTATCATTGGAATTGTGAAGCTTGACCCGGCTGGAGCTGAACAGACCAGAAAACTGGTGTTGTTCCGTAATTTGGCCATGAAGGACAGTCTGTCAACAATGACGTTCGGAGTCGTCACAGATAATGTGGGACCGTTCTCGTTAAGTAACGTAACATATCATAGTTACTCTATTGGTCGGACGTGAACAGAATGGAGCAAGTACAGAGGATGCGTGATTTTTTTTTTTCTCCTAGATTATCTGTCTCATTTTGTACGGACGAGACATGGTGACAGTTTTAACAAATGTGTTTACAAAAGTTAACTACTACAGCTTTAAGGATTAGGAGGCTACTCTCACAAAGAGCTAGCTTTAAATGCCCCGTTGCCAGTGAAAACAGATTATTCTTTTTAATATTTTCTGTTGGGGAAACTCCTGCCTACTCGCTTAGTTAAATACTGCTGGTGTTTATTTTTCTCCTGGGCCAGACCATGTGAACATCAGAAATTAATCAAATTGCTGTATTGCCATGTTATTTGTTTTCCTACTTATTACAGCTTCAAATACACCCTATATTAAACATAATACAACATTGCAGATCTGTGCATTGGATGATAAGACTTTTGTTTGTTCAGAATAGTGTCACCAGGGAATCTTCTATTATGGCATTTCAGGACAATAGCACTAAGTCATGCTATTTATATTGTTTACCAGTCTAATCAGAAAGTCTGGATTAAGTTGTTAAACAATAATTACAATAGTGATATATTAATTGTCCTTGTTTAGAATTAAGGATGCGCTGATATTCTGACCTAACATTTTACCCGTTGAGCCATGCAACTGCAGACATCACTTGGGTCCTTCCTGAAAGCGTTTTATAGAACCTGCCCTTACTGTGGCATTTCCCTTTATTGAAGTTTAAAGTTGGTCTTGCTTAGCTTACTTCATACATCTTCTTTTTTAAGTTATTGCCTTTGACTCTGTTGCTTTTACTTTACTTTGAGTCTCACGACTAGCTATATCCGTCAAAAGCTTTATTTTAAGCTGTGTGAAATTGAAACAGCGTTAATTTCAGCTTTAGTGTAGCCAGTGAAAGGGACTCTTATTGTTCCGTGTTTAGGATGGATCTTGATTAACAGAACATTTTATGAATAATGACCAACAGTTTCTAGACAATTACGTTGTCTTATGATTTTTTTACAGACCTGTACTAATTTGTGCTAAACTCAGCATGTTGATACGGTTAGATGCTAAACATTACATTGATCAGGCATAACATAACGACCACCAAGAGGTGAGGTTAATGCCACTGATTCTCTATCCATTGTGGGAAAAATGGGCAGTATAAAGATTTGCAAGAGTTTTGACAAGAGGTAGATTGTGATGGCTAGACGACTGGATTAGAGTGAGGTTTGCAACGATTGTTTGACTGACTCGGTTTAAAAAAATCCTCCAGTCCTCCTCTATTCCCTTTTTTTGTTGATTTGTTGCATTTAACTTCATACTGTTCAACTGCCTATTTTTTCCTCCATGTGGTCTCATGTTTCACACGGTACGGTTCTTACAGTTCCATAACACGCTTCAGTTGTTACCTTAACTGTGACGGTAAGAACAGATAATGCGGGGGTTCAAACTGGCAACCCACCAGTTACAGGCCAAACTCCTAGCTCCTACGCCAATGTCACGCCAGCATTAAGCAGAGTTAGCTTAGCGTAACAGGTCACCCTGAACAATAACTGCACAGACGGGTGTGTTTACAGACTGTGAATGTTTTCTATGATTGAAGCAGGAGGCTGCAGTGAAGCCCATGAAGCTAAAAATGCAAACTAAATGTAGGCTCTGTTCATTCACAGCAGAGTACAGCACAAAAGAGGCTGAATTGAGTTGGGGTTTTTTGGGATCCTGTCATCCATGTGGCTATAGGGCATATCGATAAAATAGAAATCATATTAATCGATATTGATAACTATCAACAAATTCAAAACAAATTTTTTAAGTGCAACCCAGGGCCATTTTATGCTGTTGCTTAACGACCTATTGTTAGATACAGGACACCACAAACACTAAATTCAAACTCAACCCTTTTTTTAAACAAACTTTTTACCAAAACTGAAAGTATTTAAATATATATGGGCAGCATAATATGTATTTTATATTTTATATTTATTTATTTATATATATATATATATATATATATATATATATATATATATATATATATATATATATATATATATATATATATATATATATAAAAAAATATGTGTGTGTTGGTATTGAATTATTGTCCAGCCCTATGTGGGTACTTTGACATGTACTTAGATGGTGATTTATATCATATTAAATCCTTTGATTAAAACAGTAATCCTTGTTGGCTGTTGTCACTTTTAGCGGGATGATGAAACAATCAAAAATGGTTCACAGAAGTTCAGAGAAGGAGCACAATATTGATTTTTGAGGTGTTGACTTAGTCTTCAATTTCCCTGTAAATCAGTGCAGTTGAGCTTCTGCTGGATGAGTCTCATCTGAGGTCTTACTGAACTGAGGGAATCATTGTGTTTCCATCTTGGAATAATGATTAGAACCGTTTTTATGTATTGAAATGATCCTGCAACACGAGTCGCCTCGGGCTGGAAATTCAGAGAAGACTTTTGCCTCATTACGGCAGATGAAAGGGATGCATTTTTTCTGTGCGTAATTGAGAAATGAGCATTAACTATAGGTTTCAGACTTTTTCATATCAACATAGAAAATATGTTCATTTGTAAATAATGGTTTTGTAATGTAAAAAGTTGATCCCCGATAAATCATTTCAAAACATTTGTAACAATAAGGTGACTTTTCTCCTATACAATTAATCTGAAAAAACAAACATATGTGTGTAAAGCAAAAAGGGAAACTTTAATGAAACACCTTTTGAGATAATTTTAGCATTTTACTGTTGACCTTCCATCTGTCATTAAACTTTTCAGTGTATACACATTTTTTTTGCTGGATTTGAATGTAGCCAGAAGTATTATACTAAATAGAAAAATAGGAAAATATCAATCAGCTGATGGCACAGTGAGCTAATAAAGAGTCAGTTAATGAACAAACCAGTGCACCTCCTGCCATTGCTCCTCTGTTTAGCTGTAAAGACATTGGAGGTGAATGCGGCTGATTTAAATGGGTTAGGGCAGATCCAGACTGAAACTGAGGTGATCTGACAACGAGTAGAAAAAAGTAGGAACCCGTAACAATCAACGATCAATCCTGCTGCTGCGGTTAATCACTAAAGACAATATCATGCAAAATGACTGGAAAGAGAAATTGTACAGGCCTACTGCTGAATAACCAGATCCTGAGTTTCACTAAAATAAATTTGGTCTGCGCCAGATCCATATTTGTTTTTTTGTTATAAAATGATAGCTATCCCTCAGTAGTAACATATATCTGTATCATCAGCTCATTGACAGGTAAATTAAAGCGCATGGAACATTAAAGTTAAGCAATTATAATAAGTAATTATTTGACTAAATCAAAGGCAGATAACTTCCATAAAAGATCTTAAAGGTATAGTGAACAATCTTTTTTTCTGCTCTGAGTTCTGGGGGGTATTGCCTTATCTGTCGGTTGTCCCACATGACAATTATTGGGACGTGCTCGCTTCATGCTCGTACCTTGTTAGTTTCTTCTTGCTGCACACTTCTAGTGTTTATGTATCCAGTGTGGGTAACGGTTTCAGCCGCTGATTGTAGCTTCACTGCTTTCAACGCATACTTTGAAAATGGCTGAGTGGGAAAATGTGGTTTTATGGTTAACAAATATCTACCTGCAGGAGGCTACTATTTTTCGGGTTCTAATCTGTCACATTTGATGAAAATAAACTAGGTAAGACTAGAGTCATATAACTTTTATGTCTAATTATCTCCAGAATCTAAGAAATTATTTAACTTCAATGAAAAGCAGATATATTACACCATAGTCCAACCTCATAGGATTTAATTTTTTTTTTTTTTTAAAGGTACAAAATAGAAATAGGAAGTCGTGGGGACAAATGGGTAAAAAGGCAAATTCATCCAGAGCCTCAAACATCCATCATTAAATTGGTAAAATTAGAATAAAAGAAAATACCAATACTTTAAAATCTTTACTCGATCTTCTTACTGGATAAAATCATTTGTTTCCACTATGAAACCTTTTTTGAACATGTCTGTTTTGGGCTCAATGTTTGCTTGTCAATCAAACTAGCCTATTTTGGTTTTGAAATGCAGTGTCAACGTAAAATATAATTTATTAATATTACTCATTAATTTCAACATCTTAGAAATGTGTAATATTACAAAGCCACTTTGTTTATGCAGCAGAATTTACCAACATTGCCAATACATCCATGAGAACCTGCCATTGCATTAGAGCTGTGCATACCAGAGTAAGAAATGCTTAAAGAGGGGATTTCACGCTGACATTTTCACGCTACACTTACCTTAATATGTCAGGGTCAGGGTGTCGACTGTTATCTGGAGCTCACAATGGCACAAAAAGCCTTATTTTGCCTTTGAAAAGCCAATTAAAGTCACTACCACCTCATCTGTTGCCATCTTTCATCAGTTCAGTCCGCAGATTACCTCTCTGATGCAGCTAAGCACAGAGGAGTTAGGAATATGATTTAGATTGTACGATAGACCCCGTGTGTATTTTTTTTCATTTACCATTTCTGATTATCTAAGCTTGACATCACAGAGCATCTTTTGTCACACATTCCTCATGTTTGGGCTGGTTTCTCACCCACCATGAAATCTTCCTTCCTAATTGCCACTTCAAAGGCAATTCTTTGCAGCGCTCAGTGTGACCTTATAAACGGTGTGGGCAGAAATGTCAGGAGCATCATTAAAGGGTCCGGCTCTGGCATGTTCCAAATATTCCTCTGGTTTTTAGAAAGGTTTTGGTGCAGGTAAAGGCACTGTACCACACTGTGGTGCAGGGTTTTTCATTGTCGGCTGTGTTTGCTATTTTGGTCTTTGTGAGCCTGCTTCTTACTGAGGATTTTTCGATGCTCTAAACTCTGCCTGCTGTGAGTGGAGCTGGTTCATATTGCAGTCGTTCTTCAGCATCCCTTAGTTATTGCGAAGTCATTACACTGTGGCGCAGATCTCTTAACGGTCCTCCTGACATGTTCTCTTATGAATCATTAATTGCAAACTAGCAGAGGAGAGACCTGGCACTGCCCAGAGAGCCACGCGCTTACAGCTTCCTTAACAGTTTCAATTGGGAAAAAAACAGACTAACAAAACCAGTTGAAGCCTCAATCTCTGCAGCAGTTGCAGGGCAGGGATTATACACTATTCTGCACCGAGTTTGATATCTCCTGAAGTCTTTTCACATTTTGTCATGTTACCTTCTCAAATTTTAATGTATGTATTGGGATTTTTTTATGATAGATAGTAGAAGTGCATACATGTGAAGTGGAAGGAAAATAATGCAAAACACAAATAAATTGGAAAAGCTTTGATATGCATTTCTACTCAGTCCCATTCTTTCTGAAACCAGTTGCCTCAAAGAGATCATGGTAGATTATGTGTGATTGAAATGTGTGAACATGCTGAAACATAGGGGTGGCAGTGTCATGCTGTCCAGATGTTTTTTCTTCAGTAGGGACCAGGGAACCTGGAAGAAAACATGTCTGAGACCTGGGGCCTCATGTATGAAGCGTGGGTACGCATAAAAAACTTGTGGCGCACACTGCAAAAATGGATCTAAAAATAAGTAAAATGTTCTTAAAGTTAGTGTATTTGTCCTTGATTTGAGCAGGTAAATAAGATTATCTGCCAATGGAATGAGTATTTTACCCCTAAAATAAGATAATTAGACATCCTGCACTTGCAATAAGATGGAGATGAGTTGTTCCTATTTTAAGTGCAAAAATCTTATTCCATTGGCAAATCATCCCATTTACCTGCTCAAATCAAGGACAAATACACTCATTTTAAGAACATTTAACTTATTTTTAGTTCAGTTTTTGCAGTGCAATGTTTAAAGCCCACCTTAGCTTTTATGGTTTAAACCCTTACAAAAAAATAGAATCCCATTTAGCCTCATAAACTAACGTAACACATTGAAATGATGAAAACAACCACAATCAGCTCCTCTGTTTTTGTTACGTAGATGTAAATGCGCCTCTCTGTGCCCTGAGTACCATAAAACACACGTGGATCATCCAACGGGCTCTTTCATTCTCACTGAAAAAGAAAACGGGGGTCAGATCAGCAGATTAATTCCTAACAAAACTGGTGTTTCGATTGCAGATTTCCAAATGTAATGCTTTTGCAAGGTACTCTTTTTGTTCCCGTATTTGCCAACATGTGGAGCAAGTTTGTCACCATCATCTAAACGCAGATATAGAAAGCTAATTTCCTTACTGATTGGCTGACATAGACACAGACCAAGCCTCGCTCCTAGCGAACCTACAGCATCCCAATGCCGCCAGGATTTCCTCTATGTCCTGCTGAACCCAGCCCTACCAGGGGATTTAATAGCTCTCCTGGCTCGCTGCTCACTTCCCAGCAACAAGGCAGATGCAGCCCAGGAAGGGGTCGAGTTGCATTTTATGGACGATTAGGCCCACATACCTCCATTTCATCTCCGTACTAAAGTATACAGTTCTCCTCTGACAAGTTGCTGGGCTAGTTTGGAGGAAAAACCTCCTGAATGCAAAAGACTGTTATAACGTGGTAAACTAAATGATAATACAAACTCCTTTTAGAAGATGAACCAGATTATTCAACATGTCTTTAAAAGCTGTAAAATACTGGATAATGGAAGAAAAAAAATATATAATTGTTTGAAGATATTTATACTTTGTCTTTCATTTTAATAAATAATTTTTTTTAATCTGAATTTAATATTGAACAACCATTTGTTGTTCATCCCATGAGCAAAAGCAACCATAAGGCTCTTAGGTCAAACATTTTCTACCTCCAGACAGCAAATTTGGGCAAGGTTAGATTTGCTAACTACTGATCTCTATAACCTCAGATTTTTTTAATTTAGCTAGACTATAATAAAGGCAACAATGATCATCAAAACCCTGCTTAAAAGCATGACTTATTTAATCTTACTCCGTCTTGAGAGCCCCACCGCCACCCCAGCAGTCACTGCGATGCTGTCAATGTCTTTCTCATTTGTTCCTGAATGTCATTGGATCTTGGCATAATGTGTAGCTTTTGTGGATTTTTTGGTGTATTTCACTTTGTCAGGCAGGTCCTGTTTTACTGATTTCTTGACTGAGAACAGGCGTGGCAGTAATTAAGCCTGGCTGTGACTGAGGGGCGGGCTGGGGTTGAAATTCAGCCCAGCCTGGTTTTGGAGAGGCCGTTCATCCGATCACACGACAGACACAAGTGGAACCATAATTTTGACATCAATACTTTATTTGCAGTATAAAAACACCGTTTTAACAATTAAAACTTTTTTTTAACAGTTACGTGTGATTGTATTTAATGATCTAAATAAAAACTATTTTCAGTTTACTAAACAGGCAGCTTATCATAAAATCAAAGCAAATATTAGGGTATAATATACAGCTATATCCTAAAATACAAGCTAGACCTGAAATTAATCAGCTTTTTCAGCTAATTGGCTATGAGATGTAAAAAAGCCTTGGTTTCAACTGCAATCCTCGAATATCAAGACGTTTAATGTAATTCAGTACAAACACCTATTACCAACCCAGCCCTGCACCTCTGCCTGGCATTGTACTTTTTGTTAGTTCCTCTTCCTCCTCCTCCTCCTCCTCCTCACTCCTATTACTGGCAATATTCTGTCCCTCTGCATCATTCCATGGCTGAAACTGGCCTCCTCAGCTAAAAATAACAATAACAGTGTTAGAATACAAATACAATAAAAAACGAAATAAACTAAAAACTAAATAAGGAAACCGCTAAACACAAAGATTAAAGGCTGCTTCACATGGCAGGATTTTTACCTCGATTTTCACCCCGATCTCCCCCCTCTCTTAAGAGAATATGCTGCCCTGTGTGGTGTGTTAAGAGCGATCGGGTCCGCTTGGTAGAACATCGGGACCACTATGACCTCAAATCGGGGATATTCAACATGCTGGGTTGTCTTGCCCCAATATCCTACCGTGTGGGGTGTCTCCCGAGGACAAATACGCACTGAACCTGTTGAATGTGACACGATGCCAATCAACTCTCCTCCATTTCATAGTGTAGAGCCCCTGGTCACGTTGTCTCCAGTTCTTTAACGATCACTTCCAGCGTCAGCAAAGCTGTTACAAATGTGACTGATTGAAGGTGATGTCAAAGCTGTTACTTGGTTCTTCCCACTGGACTCTCATTCAAAAAGATCAGATACGAATCGCATTGAGGACCTCTTATGGAAGTGGCTCAATTGTGACTTGAAAAGATCAGATTTGAGCCAAAACTGACCATTGTCATTAGATGGTCATTAAATGTCTAACAAGGTCACTTGACCTAACCTGACAAAAGCCAGACGCATGTCACTCCGCCTAGCTCCACTCACATACATCTGGGACATCGCTCGTAGAAAGTGATTTCTCCAACCAATTTTATGGTCTGGCCAATCAGGACGCAGGGCTGGCATTTCATAGATGTGACGTAGTGGAGACGCGACCATGATGTGAGACTGTTTTGATAGCAATGGCGGCTCGTTGAGGAAGCAAGCATTAGCATTGATGCTGCTATTTCTTCTGTGTTGTCCAATCTACCTAATATTGTTTCATTAAAAGAACATCAGAGAACGCCTCTGAAGGCTTTTGTTGGTGGAAACCATGTTTTAGCCCTTCTCCCGACCGGATTTGGCAAGTTTTGTTTTTGCCTCCGCGTCTGCACGTCCGCTGCAGACGCGGAGGCGCCCCAGAGCGGTTAGCGTTTAGCGCTAACCATATTAGGAGGCCTTTAGTCCTCGACGTGGTCGGCCCGGGATCGACTCCAACCCGCGGTGCTTTGCCGCCTGTCTTCCCCCCTCTTTCTGTCAGCTCACTGTCAATAAAACGTGTACCTCTAGAGCCGCAAACACATTAATTAATTATTATTATTATTTTTTCCTGCGTCGCTCTCATCAGCGTCACGGGTTAGCTTCAGTGTGAGTGGTTGAAATAGCACGTCGATAAAGATGACAGACAAGTGGCTTATCCAATCATATGCAAGAATTTTTGATAAGGGCCAGCCTTCAGTAAAGGCAATTCCTATGGAGAGGTCCCAGTTATATGTGAGTGGAGCTAGGCGGAGCAACATACAGCTGGCTTTTGTCAGGTTACACTTGACCAGCAAAAAGTCAGATTTGCACCACCATTTTCCTGTAGTGGAAATGGGGCCTCTTTATCTTTTTTGTTTCCATTTGGGATATAGTATGCAAGTCAAATTTATCTTTATTCTCTTTAAACCTGTAGATCAACACTGTTTGTTAAATTCTACACAGATGTTGTGTAGTAACTATTAAGGGCTACTGCAATCTTCTTTGGGGTATTTACCTGCTTCCTTATTTAGTCATACTTCCTCCATGTTGCTATTAGCTGCAGCATCTCCTGTGAACTTCCCAAGGTTTGTCCAGATTTCTTTTGACTTCTTTTTTGCATTCCTTATTATATCAACAAAAAAATTGTTTTTGCTTTTCTACAGTCTTTAGTGACTTAATTTCTGATTGAGCTACAGGTCTGTCTGTCATGTATAGTTTTAGATTTTAGTGCAGTTTTAAGAGCATGATCTCACTGTTTACGTCCATTAACGTCCAAATAGTACTGTACATCGGTAGTATTTTTCTACGCCAGACATTTTTTCTATGATCTCATCCTAACTTTTTTTCTAAAATTGACTTGTTTCTTGGATAAGTGTCAGAAATACATTGCACATTTCATTTAACCTTGTATCTGAGAATTGATCCGCCCAATTGATCACATTTAATGCAGCTTCCAGATGATTCATTTCACTTTTTGGTATCCATAGCTGCTCAGAGGCTTTATTGAGTGACAAACAAACCGTATATTTGTATAGTTGAAAAAAGTATCAACTTGTGATCAGACAGACCAGTAAATATATGGCACATTCTTCACTTATGTCAGACCTATTACTGAACACTAGATCGAGACACATTTCTGATGATTTGGTTGATGGAAGTCTATAGATTCCTTGACATTTGTTGTGAGAGAGTTACATTTATACCAGTACCTTCAAGAATATTTGTTGTCGTCTTTTCTGTTTCTATGACAAATTCTCTCTTTTATAGAGACCCCCCCCAAAAACAAACAAACAAACAAACAAACAAACAAACAAAAAGCAAAAAAACAAAGCAACGAGTTTTTCCAACGAGCTTGCTTTATGATTTTAGACAAAAGCGGAGCTAGACATCATTATTTAACATCCGTTATTTCCTTCCATTACCACACATTACACATGGCATAGTAAAGTGTGCAGAAATTGAACAGTAGTCTGGACTTCAGCCCTGAAGTAGTTTATTTTCTGTGGAAATGTCGCCTGAAAATGCAATAAAACAGAAAAGATGTGACATGAAACCCATATGTCCAGTCCTTCAGAATGATTAATTTATTAATACTTCAGATTATATGAGGAACCTGCTGAGTTCCGAACAATGCATCCTAAGATGCTGACTTAATTTATGAATCTCACGTGTTTACGAAACATGGCCGCATCCATTGATGATTAATGAACGACTGGAGGCAGTTTAGAGAAGCTAGTCTTTGTGGACCTGCCTCAAAGAAGTGCACAAAAATAAATTAACATCAATGAACTAAATCAATATTGTAAAGAAAAGAGGGACAACATTTCTCAACAATGATGTAACCACTAAAGTAACACAGCAACATTTCTCTGTAGTGAGGGTAATAGATGTGTGCGGTCAGGTGCTGTTTGCCTCTAGCTTACTCCAAGCAGTGCCACCTCATTACAGCGGGAGCTATTTTTAGCTCAGTGTGATTGAAATAGGGTCCCAAGGGGCTGAGGAGCACAGAGGTGGGGGATTGAAAATAGGGGCTGCTCTGGCTTCGACACGGCTCTGAAGGAGGAATCAGGCACGCTTCTGGTGTGAGACGGTGTTGCTGAGGCGATCGCTGTTCCTCAAGAGGATCATGTTAAGGCTTTTAGTTCCACACTGACAACAGCAATTTCAA
Source organism: Fundulus heteroclitus (assembly GCF_011125445.2). Lineage (NCBI taxonomy): Eukaryota > Metazoa > Chordata > Actinopteri > Cyprinodontiformes > Fundulidae > Fundulus > Fundulus heteroclitus. The sequence continues at coordinate 29,075,061 of NC_046373.1, read as the reverse complement.
CTGCAGCTGCATGTGTCACGGCACTTGTTGAGTCAGAGGAAAAATAGGAGTCCACATTTCTTTTTAAGTGGCTTCTCCAACAATCAGAAAATACTGACCATTTATTGAAATGTGTCAGTGCACAGAGATATTCTACTCTGGCTGTCTAATACATTGTTTCACCAGCCTTTTCCTTTTTTAGCACATGGTAAAAAGCCATTGTGGCTGAGGAAATGCATACATCTGAGAAAAAGTAAGTTAGTCTATTTAAATGGGGTTCAAATCAACATGCTGCTCATTTCGTTCGGCTTGCAGCACAGCGGGAGTTTGTCTCTCACCCGCTTTGGAGGGCAGCTGTTGCAGATTGACTCCACTGCTTCCCTTCAGGATCTGCAATAGCAGTTTGCAAATGTTTAGAGTTGGGAGTTTGGGTTTACATGTTCAGCCTGTGCATCCAGCAAGTGTGGATTGCTGATGTCTCTCATGATACCCGTCATTACTATAAAAAAATAAAACCGTCTAATGATGTTAACATAAACGTACCAGTAGCCTATTGCTTGTAGATTCCCTAGAATACATGATAAGTGTGTTTCATCAGTGGAAGACAACAACAAATAACATGAAAACATATTTTGGTTCTAAGACAGAGTTGGGGTAAACGGTTTGAGCATTTTGTGTCCGACTAAAGGGATTTTGCTTGTGTACAAACAAGATCTCCTGCTGATTCCGACATCCTTAAGTCAGCCGCCTTATTGGAGGGTCTGCGTTCTTGTTTGTCACAGAGCTTAAATAAGTAAAAGCATTTTAAAAAGTAGGCACTGAGCTTCTAACAGGGAGGCAAACAGCACGGCATGTAGTGCTGCTGTGGGAATGACATGAGGTAATAAGTTCTCATTGCAGCCTTTGTGTGGATGTTTTATCTCACTCAAAGCATATGTGTGCACACACTGATTGATGCCTGCGTGTACTGTGACCTAAACTACACTGCTCAAAAAAATAAAGGGAACACTAAAATAACACATCCTAGATCTGAATGAATGAATTAAATATTTTTATCAAATACTTTCTTTTCACAAAGTTGAATCTGCTGATAACCAAATCACACAAAAACTATCAATAGAAATCAAATGTAAAATTAAAGTGGAGAAAAACACTACAGGCGGATCCAACTTTGATGTAATGTCCTTAAAGCAAGTCGAAATGAGGCTCAGTATTGTGTGGCCTCCACACCTGGACTAACCTATCCACCAACTCCTGGACAGCGTTGGTGGATGGAGCGAGACATGATGTTCCAGATGTGCTCAATTGTATTCAGGTCTGGGGATCAGGCGAACCGGTCCATAGCATCAATGCCTTCTTCTTGCAGGAACTGCTGACACACTCCAGCCACATGAGGTCTAGCATTGTCAACAGTACCAGCATATGGTCTCACAATGGGTCTGAGGATCTCATCTCTTTACCTAATATCAGTCAGACTGCCTCTGGTGAGCACATGGAGGGCTGTGCTCACCGCCCAAAGAAATGCCACCCCACACCATGCCAAACTGGTCATGCTGGAGGATGTTGCAGGCAGCAGAACGTTCTCCACCGCGTCTCCACATTCTGTCACGTCTGTCACATGTGTTCAGTGTGAACCTGCTTCTATGAAGAGCACAGGGCGCCAGTAGCAAATCTACCAGTCTTGGTGCTCTCTGGCAAATGGCAAACATCCTGCAGTGTTGGGCTGTAAGCACAACCCCCATGTGTTTCAGCAGACACATGCACATTTATGCCCTGCAGGAGGTCATTCTGTAGGGCTCTGGCAGAGCTCCTCATGTTCCTCCTTGCACAAAGGCAGAGGTAGCGGTCCTGCTGCAGGGTTGTTACCCTCCTACGGTCTCCTCCACGTCTCCTGATGTACTGGCCTGTCTCCTGGTAGCGCCTCCATGCTCTGGACACTACGCTGACAGACACAGCAAACCTTCTTGCCACAGCTCTCATTGATGTATCATCCTAGATGAGCTGCACTACCTGAGCCACTTGTGTGGGTTGTAGACTCCGTCTCATGCTACCACTGGAGTGAAAGAACCACCAGCATTCAGAAGTGACCATCAGCCAGAAAGCAGAGGAACTGAGAAGTGGTCTGTGGTCACCACCTGCAGAACCACTCCTTTATTGGGGGGTCTTACTGATTGCCTCTAGTTTCCACCTGGTGTCTATTCCATTTGAATAACAGCAGGTGAAACTGATTATCAATCAGCGATGCTTCTTAAGTGGACAGTTTGTTTTCACAGAAGTGGGATTGACTTGGAGTTACATTGTGTTTTTTTTAGCAGTGTATATACGACAATAGAAACAGGAGACAATAGAAATGTTTTCATATACATAGACATCAGTGTGACAAAAAAATGGTCTTTTAATGACTTTTTTTAAGCTTATTATCTTATTTTATAGTTTATGATACAACATAGAACTGGGTCTAAAGTTTATAGAAGCTCTAATATGTACATACAACCCCATTAATACTGTATTTCCTTAAATGTCCCTTAGCAAATTGCACCTCACTCACACAGTTTTAATAGCAAGTCTTTCTCTGGTAAATTCTGACTGGATGTATGACCACTGTCCTTGCTAGAATTAGTAGAGTTAATTCATTTAAACATGAGTCCCTCTTTGGTAGAGTGGCCAACGTCTTTGGTGTAATGGCCAACGTCTTAAGCAGGAAATACACTGGGTGTAACGTAAGCTGCGCGGCTTGTAGGCGTGTTTTTAAAAGTGTAAATTTACACCAGATACTCCACCGCTGCGTGTTTCAGCTCTGAAGAGAACTATCGGCACATGGAAAGAGCACCAAAGAGAAGGCGACTTGGACTTCCTTCCTCTAGTTGATGAACTGTTGTGAGGCAGTTCATCAAAGGCAGAGTGCTCTTCAAAAATGCGTGCATCCCATCAATCTGCAGCGTCAACAGAGTGACTTCTACCACCTTGTGGCCAAACTGAGACTTGACTTTTGGGATACTTTCGGAAGTGAACTTTGACACAGGATGCTGTTATCTCGTTTATTCTCTGCCAAACAGGAGCATATAAGCGTCTAAAATTACAACTTCAATCTAATTTACACTAGATTCGATTTTATGCGTAAATATGCACATTGTACATCTATTGACTGATTAAAATGAAAAGCTAACCTAACGATGCACATATTCTTCTTTGCTGCATTACACACTGCAACGCGTCCAGTGTGTTTCCTCCTTAAGGTTTAATGGCCAATGTCTTTGATATCAGGGACCTGGTTTCAGATCCCAGATGCGTCAGGAAGGGCATCTGGCATAAAAATGTTTCCAAGTCTGTGTGCAAGTTGTAATGACTTGCTTTGGCAGCCCTCTTATAAGGGAGCTGCAGAATGGATTCACATTCATTTAAACATGGTTTCCTTACACACATCTAGCTTGTAGATGCCACGATACTGAGGGGTTAGGTTTTGGTTTTTCATTTTGTGTTCTTGTTTTTTTAGCACTGGGGTTTGCCATATAGGTGCATTTCCTTGTGTTCAACCATGTCAGGTGTTTTAGTTGCTTTATCGTCTCTATTCTTTTATTGCAATCATTCTTGTTCACTCATTGTAGATTAGATTCTTAGTGCATCTTGATAATCAGTTTTGTCTTTTCTGCTCTCTGTCTCTGTTATTTTCCTTCTCCTTCAGCTCTCTGCCTCATTGTCTTCATCTGCAACTCATTCCCTGCAATTAGCTCTGTGTATATATAAACCCACTGTTTCTCTGGTATTCACTGGTCTCTTGTTGCCCCATGCTTTTCCTGGTTTTGTGGCTTTTTTTGTTTTCTGGACCCATAAGTTTCAATTTAGTTTCATTAAAATCACACGTTGAACTGTGCTTCGCATTTGAACATGACAGTAGGCTGACAGTAGGCACACTTCCAGTTTCAACAAGACTGAGGTAGAGGCTTCGGGATGGTTTTTCCATAAGCTTTATGTTAGCCTGCTTTATCCAGTCCTAAAGTATACCATAAATTGATTTCACATTTCAGTGGTCTACCTCTGAGGTTTAGGTAAAGTTGATAAGTGCAGAGGTAGGTCCCCTTCTTTATTATTCCACCCAATTTGTGCAACGCTCCCCTATTACTGGTAGTAAACCCTTCCCATAGCGTAGCATTATGCAACCACCAGCTTGCTTGACATCTTGGCTTTGACAGGTTCTCATTTTCTCTAACATCCTTTTTTTTTCATTATGGCCAAATCTTTTCGCAATCTTCTTTTCCTCTGACCATAAAAGTTTCCTTAAAAAGCCACTTGGGTCTATGTGGGCGGTAGCATGTTTCAGTTTAGATCTACACTTCTCCCTATATCTTCAGCAAGTTCTTCAGACTTTGCGTTATATTGGTCAGGTTTAAGTGCTCTCTAGCCTGTTATCTTTGTACTTGCAAAGGGGAACTACCAGCTGAGGTCAATCAAAATAATGATAAGTTATTAGGTCTGAGCTTTGTCTAATTAAGAGACATTTAGAACCTTCAGCACCAGTGTTTAAAAAAATGTGTGTCTTTATATGCTTATCCAATCTAAAATGTGGCTTAAAATGTTTTGTAATTTTTTGTGACACATGCAGGTATATCTTTAAAAAATAATAATATTGAGTAAAAGTGCAATATTTTTGCCAGTTGTTTCACAAAGTGAAATTATTATATAGAATCATTACACATAGAGTAAAATATATCAAGTTTTCAGTTCTAGTAAATGTTATGATTATGGCTTACAGCTAAAGAAAATCTTCAGTGTCACAATTAAACAGAAAAACAAATAAACAAACATTTTGATTTCTGCTTGTGTGCAGAAACATGAAACGTGAGCGATGTTTCCCTGTGACTGTAAGAAATCTTTAAATGTAGAATAGAACTCCTCTTCTTGGCCGTTAGCATCTGTGTGTCAAATATCGAGTCATCAACAAGGATACTGAAAGACTAAATACCAAACAAATATCGACCTGCTCTCGGTGCTGGCAGTAAAGATCACAGGCATGTCCCTGCTTGGCACTAAAATATCAGCAAGTTCAAAAAGCTAATGATGTATAGTATAAAAATACACATAGAATATGAGATAAAGCTGTGCACTTACAAATAAGGGTCTGGTTGGAATAAAGGTGCTTGGTGTACAATAATAATAACTCTGTGTAATGTTGCTCTCAGTGTGCTGTGCTCCTGTCATTATGTCGTAATAGGCCTTACGCCCAGCCAGCAGGCTCAGAGCCATTTTACCTTGGCTTCCACATCCCACAAAAAGGGATAAAGAGCAAAGATAATCAGGAAATAGGTGAAATTTGTTCTGGAAAGGCACAGCCAGTGCCTCCATCAGCGATATGTGCAGAGATGATATACACTGTGCTGGACGAAAAGCTGAACCATCTACGGTCTTTTTACCTCGCTTCAGCCCCATTGCTTAAGTCAGCTAGTGTTCCTCACCATAAACTGTCGCTTTTAATCTCCACGTACTTCGCCCACTTGGCTGCTTACTCCATGCAACCCCCCACACCCCCCCCAACACCACTCCACAGAATACCTCTGAGTATCACTGAGTGATTCCCCGTGTCCATTTTCCCCCCATTACAGCGGAACGCAGCCAGAACCGTCTCACCTAGCCCACCCAGCTTCAACCCCTCTCCCTTTTAAACCCTTTTAGGATGCAACATGTGGATTCGGAACCGTCCGTTTCCCATCATTATACTTCCATTTCATTAAACAGGACAATAGCAGCCTCGCAGTGCATTTATTATTTCGCTTTGGTGGCTTCTCTCATGAATGGAACTTTTAAACTACACCGGGTTTTGCTGATTGAACTGCGAGGAGCAACATGCTGTGTGTGACCTCTGACCGCAATCTGTATCTTTAATACGCTCCCGATACAGTTTCACATCCGCCTGATGCGACTTCCTTTCCTTCCTGTGCTCTGTTGCAGACTTTGGAGGCAGTGCTGAACTTCAAGTACTCCGGGGGAGCAGGCAAAGTGGAGGGCTACTACAGGGAGCTATCTCTGGGCGTCCATGTAGACGTAGAGCCGTCAGTGTTTTTCACCCGAGTCAGCACCCTTCCTGCCACCAGGTAACACACACAAACATAAACCCCATTATCTGTCCCCCTACATGACTGAAGCACAGGTGAGCTGGGTCCACCTGTCTCTCTGAATACTTACATTTGTTTGAAAAGTAGAGGAACTGTAAAACGTATTGCTTGGATCATTTAGAAACATTGATTATAAACTGCACTGAGGTACTCTTCATCAGCATCGTTATCATTAATTTCGGTTTTGTATGGTTACTGAATAGCTTCTGCCGTAACTCTGGCTGAACAATTACTTATCAGAAGTGGTAGAGTTTATTTAAACGGGTTTGTTTACTGGCACAAATCTGACTTTTAAGTATAGTCTCAACATTTTCAGTCGGGTTGTGATCCATTCTATTCTGATTCTATTATTGTTGGGATTGTTGTTCTGTTGGAACCCCGACTGTGTCCAAGTTTTACCCATCTAACTAGTTAGTTAAGGGAAGCTTGAAGAATGTGGGGCTAATCCTTCCTTTCTGTCACCCCCTCCCTTGAGCAATCCACCAGGACTTCAGAATGAGGCTGCCACCATGCCTGGCTGGTGACCCTTTCACACATTTTGTCCTGATAGCTCAATGATCGTCCTCTTTGACTATTTTTTTGTTTGCTCACGTTGGCCGCTGGAAATTACAGGAAAGCTTTAGTATTCTAGAGGAGGAGGTTTTTTTTGTCTTTTACCAAAGTTTTAATCAGTGTTTATGTTAAAGTCACTGTGGTGTGAACAGTGTCGCTGATGTTCCAGCTTCTTCCATGGTATAAACCATATGAGCCTTGGTGGACCTGTGTGATCTTCAACATCACTACCAAGTGTCTTTTACCTGAAGGAGACAGTTTGGGTCAGATGGTTGAAACTTGGACACAACAGGAGTATTTAGCAGAGCAATGATCCACAAAGAAATGTGGATTGAAGTATTTTGAGGCGATTCTATCATGTTTCGGCAATACCACGCTTAAAATGAGCTCAAAGTTATTGTCTGTCTGTTTCTACTAAGATTCTTTTCCCCCATGGCCAATACTATGTTTTGATTCTGATTAGTGAGAAGCAAAGTCAAAAGTATTTTTGAGCTATATCTAAAACATGACCTACTTTACAAACTGTAAAAAGGCCTGGAAACTTCCTACATTTGCCCTGTATAGCTGTAGAGATCGTATCTGTTCATTTTCCCTGGCTTAACCCATGTTTTAAACCCCCAACTCTCATGAAAAAACTCCAAGCAAAAGAGACGGATCATAGTGGAGTAATGGCATGGCAAGGCAAATTTATTTGTATAGCACAATTCAGTACAAAGACAATGCAAAGTGCTTTACATCATTAAAATATAGCTAAATAAAACAGAATAAAAGCAAGTAGGAATAAAATGTAGATAGAAAAAAAAGAACAAAAAAGTGGTGATTCAGTTAACTAGAACAGTTGAAGGCAATCCTAAACAAATGTGTTTTTAATCTTGATTTAAAGAAACTCAGGCTTTCCGCACCTTTACAGTTTTCTGGAAGTTTGTTCCAGATAAGCGGAGCATAGGAACTAAATGCTGCTTCCACTTTTTAGGCAGACCTGTGAAAACACCGTTACAGTAATCAATTCTACTAAAAATAAACGCATGGATTAGTTTTTCCAGATCCTGCTGAGACATCAGTCCTTTAATCCTAGAAATGTTCTTCAGGTGGTAGAAAGCTGACCTTGTAATTGTCTTTAGATGCTTTTGGAGGTTCAGGTCTGAGTCCATCACTACTCCCAGATTTCGGGCCTGATTAGTGGTTTTTAGCTGAAGCGACTGAAGCTGTGTGCCAACTTTTGATCTCTCCTCTATTGGTCCAAATGTTATACTTCTGTTTTGTTTTTATTCAACTGAAGAAAATTTTGGCACATCCACGTATTGATTTCTTCTAAGCATTTACTCAGTGCTTGAACTGATCCATAGTCACCTGGTGACATGGTGATGTAGAGCTGTGTGTCGTCTGCATAGTTATGGTAGCTGATGTTGTTATTTTTTATTATCTGGGCTAGAGGGAGCATGTAGATATTGAATAGGAGGGGACCCAGGATGGACCCTTGGGGAACCCTACATGTGATTTTTGTCATCTCTGATGTAAAGGGACCTACTGATACAAAAAAGTCCCTGTCCTTTAAGTAGGATTTAAACCAATGGAGAGCTGTACCAGAAAGGCCGACCCAGTTCTCCAGGCGTTCTAACAGAATGGAGTGATCAACAGTATCAAATGCTGCACTGAGGTCCAATAGAACCAACACGGTGGTTCTTTCACAGTCAGTATTTATATGGATGTCATTAAACATCATAATGGCCACTTGAGGTGAATAATTAGCTGTAATAATATCTGAAGTTTGAGTCATCTGTCTTGGCTTGGTGCTAATAGTTATGCTGCGCAGGCTGCTGTACCATTGCCCCTGTCATTGCATCCTCCCCGTCTCCCTCACCTCCACTGCTCGTCTGCCGTTCTCTCCCTCCCTGCTTTTGACAAGCAGAATCCGTTGGCACTCAGCCAAAGGCTCAGGCCATTTCAGATGTTTTGAAAGTAAAGGCTTCAGGGACATTTGGTCAGACTACCTGCAGATTTCCAAAAACTCCTCCTGAGTCAAAGAAACTTTGTGCTGCTCAGCATCATATGTAGTGACTCGGTGGGCTTTTATAGACCCACAGCAGACGTCCTCGACACACACTGACCTGTCTGAGGACAAACTTCTCCAAGAGCTGAGGCAGTAAACAAAGTCTGAGAATACACTTGGCTTACGGACAGACCTCTTTGTCTGGATTAGGCGCAGAAAGCACTGGTGAACCGCATGTGGTCACCTCTATCTGTGGTTTAAATAAATAGAAACTGGACTACAGCACCGTGTGAGAGGATTCAACATCCTTAAACGTTTTCAATTACGAGGACAAGCTTTGCTGAATCCTACTAGGGTTTTATGTGATGTACCAATGCCATGTATTGCACAGCTGTGAGGTACAAAAAGAATTATGCAAGGTTTGTCATAGTTATCACAAATAATAAGATGGAGAGTGTGCCCAGCATACATATATAGCCACTTTTAATCTCCTACCCCTAATTCAGATTCACTGCAACAAAGTGCCTTCACAAGTCACCCAATTAGTAAACACAGTCTGCCCGTGTATATTTTAATCTCATATCCAGCGGTTCTATCAAGGCCCTCAAAGGTTTGAGGATAGTGAATAAATGCATCATGAAGACCAAGGCACAAAGCAGACAGGTGAGAGACAGAGTTGTGGAGAGGTTTGAATCGGAGTTATTATTAAACAATATTTTAAGCTTTGAACATTTGAGAGTACTGTTCAATCCATCATCTGAGCATGGAAAGCGAGTGCACTGCAAACCCAGCAAGACACAATGTAGCCACCCCCCTAGCCTGAGAGGCAGCCAGAAGATTCACGGTACCTTTGGCGGAGCTTTGGTGATCCACGGCCCAGGTGGGGGAATCATTTGATGGAATATCTAATCTGGCCCTTTGGCTTGATGGGAATTAATTAAACTTTGGGTCATTATGTCAAACACTGTGGTAGAGAAATCAACACTGCACCTCACCCTGAAGAGACATTGGCCACTGTGACGCATGTTGCCAGCAGAATCCTGCTACAGGGATACATCTCTGCGGTATGGACAGTGATGCTGGTCAGTGTTGATGAGATGTGTGGAGCTAAATAGTGAACTATCCTACAGGAAAACCTGTTGAGGCTGTGAAAGACTTGAGACTGGGGCAGAGGTTCACTTTCCACTAGAATGATTCTAAACAAATGGCCAGAGCTACAATGCAATAGTTTACATCAAAGCATGATTGTGTTAAGATGACCTCTTCAAAGTGCAGACCTAAATCGAACTGACAGTCCGTGTCAAGACTTGAAAATTGATATTCACTGGTGCACTCCATGAAATCTAATGGTCCTTCTGCTATTTTGCCAGAATGACGGGGCAGAAGTTTCAGTGCCTAGATGTGCAAAGTTGATAGACGCAGACCAGCGTCTGTCGTTGTAGCAAAAGGTCGTCCTCACGAGGCTGAATGCAAGTGTGCGGCACCCTTTTCTAATTTTTATTCGTCAATTCATAAGTGGGTATTTTTAAAGCTGTGTACAAGAAGACAATCATTTCAATCACACCTGTCTATCTTTTGGAGCATATAAGGACTTCAGTGGGGCCAGTGCAATCATGCTATCAGCAGAGCTTCACCTGTGCTGATAGCATGATTGCACTGAAACTGAAGCTGTGCTCAATCCGAGGTTTTTGCTCTGACTCTGAGCTTTTTAACAAGCAAGAGTGAGAGAATGATTTTTGTGGCTGAATCGGTTGATGCCACTGAAGAATAAATCCAGCTCTGGGTCACATATAAATGTTTTTAACTCAGTGTAGAACGTCTTACTAAAGGGATCATTTCTAAGACTTATTTTAGAGTCCATAGTTTTAACTGTTTTAACTCCTAATTATTAAGGCCTTAGGTGTAAATTGATATTGCTGGTAGGTTTACCTGACGGCCGTTTCTTCCTGTCTTTTACCAATACCAGTGTATGATATTATTAAAGCCAGAAAAAAATGATGTTCTGAAGAAGCTCTTTTATTGTTTAAATAATTATTAGAAATGGACCACCTTACTTCCCCTTTTTAAATGTCCTTTAAAAGCACTGGGCTTGTAACTGTGTTATACTGCTGCTCTGGTATCAGTCTGAAGGTGAAAATCACAGTTTAGGTTTTGTTATGAAAGTTAAATCAGTAATAAATTAGCTTATTTTCATACAATTTAACCCTAAGTTGTAAGTTTTACTCTACAATGTTATGTGGTTTATTTAGTGATAGCCCAAGACTTTCCCACAGTACCATCTCTCAGGCTGTCCTTGTGCCTTTCTGTTGATTGTTGTTGAAACAGCTACCTGCCCCCTTTAGCTGGCCAGCGTATGAAGGAAACGTCTGTAGGGAACAAGTTTATGTGTATCAGCTGCAAAGAAAGAATCCAGTCTTAATCTATCCCCTGCATCCTGGCAATCTGTTTTCACAATTCTAGAGTGGTTTATGTGTCCGGCTCTAAACCAATTACAGAGGCATTTATAGCGCTGAACACAGGTGTTGGCGTAAAACAATGAACATGAATTGCAGCAGCAACATTTTATATGCAACACTGCTGCTTCTTCATTTATCGTATTATCTCTCCTCTGATCGACAAATGCTGCTCTAAGTGCTACAAAATCAAGGCATGAAGAAATAAGCAACCAGGGACAAATTTGGTCACCATTTTTTGTAAAACAAAGATAAATTTGGCATGACACCGAAAATGAAGACGTTTTTTTTTTTCCTCATAAAAGAGTTTAATGGTTAAATCCCTTATTTCTAATAAAGATTTTATCGCAGCCCAACAAAACAACTAAAGACTCCTAAATGCAAACTCAATCATACATCTGCTATAATTTCCACTTTGAAAACACAGCTATACGTACTGAAAAAGTGCGTCAATATGATTCCAAGCAGACACTCTGTAGCTAAGCTTTGCAGAATATTTTTCAAGTTTATCTCCATGTTACATAACAGTAGATATATTATCTTCAGTAGTGTTTTGCAAAAATTTGTTTAGATCGATTTTTAACATTATGCTCAGCCTTACACCTCCATCTTTAAAGCGTAATCAACTGTTCAGCGTTAGCTTCTGAGACTAAAAATACCCCACCATCGGCAGTACCCTAAATCCTACAGTGCTGATTAAGCCCATTACATTCTGTGTCGGAAATTGGTCAATATGTTTTTGTGCCGTGGTAGGGTTGCAAAATCAGCACTTATTGATCAGAGTTTACTGAATTGATTGAGGCGTGGGCCTGGGCTTATTGATGTTTTTATTTTTGGACACTCAAGAGGTGCCTTAGATTTGATGGCCTTTAATAATAACATCCTCAAGCTAATGCACACCCAGGTTTAACAGCACAGTCTGATAGATTTCTTTCAGTTTGCTGCGTAGATGTAAAACATAAACAGAATGTGGCTCTTCATAGATGTAGAAATTGTTTATTGTTGTAGATTAGTTATTGTTGTCGTTTTTTAGCCTGTTATTGAGCACCAATGGTCTTGTTTGTGAACCACAGCCTTACAAAGATTAATTTTGTTTTTTTTACCCAGTTGCACATTGACATTGTCAGATGTTCATACCTAAACAGCACATGCACTAAAATATTCAGAGCTTCATTGAAGGTACATAAAGTACCAGCACATCATTGATAGATGATTTGGTATTGTACTGTATGATACAAGCTAGGTCAATATGTATTCTGCTGGAGAGACTGGGGATAATTTGGCTTCTTCTCCGCCTCGCTCCGCTATCAGAGAGTAATGTGAAACGTCAGGCCGCAATGGAGATGTATAGTGTGAATCGCTATTGGCGGTTTTGAATTATTTAGTTATCTCAGATCTCTGCCTTGCTTTATAGCTGGGTAGAATACTTATCAAAATGATTCAGTTTGATGATTCAGTTGATACTGACTTGAAAGCATCCTCAGCTTTCTGCCGCAGTCCCAGTAACAGTCTCTGAAGTCAACTCCTGTTCAGCCTAATTGGACCTTTTTAAGGTGCGGGGTCCCACAGGGCTCAGTTTTAGGTCTCTTCCTTTTCACGCTGTACCTGCTCCCTGTTGGCTCTATTTTTATTTTTATTTTTTTAGAAAATCTGGGATTTACATTCATTGCTCCATGGAGGATATCCAGCTATGTCCTGCTAAAGAAATTGCCTCTGATCTTTAAAAAACTCTCTGAGCCCTCTGTTTTCATCTATGTATGAAGTCTCTGATGCCTAGTACATCAGACCAACTTTTACAAACTTATCTATTTCCATCTCAATGCATTCTGGATGATTCTGTGATCATTTTATTACTTTAATACATGACTGTTATATTTAATCTTTGGTTGCTGGTTTCATTAGTGGTTCTTTAATGCATCAGGTGTGCATTTGCATTTTGCATTTTTGCAATGCATTTCATCTATTCTGTGTAAAGCACAATAGTCCTGTAGGTGTTTAAAGGGCTCTATAAATAAAGCTGGTATGGTATAGTCTTTTCTCTTTAAACTCTTAACAAAAGTGCGGTCTACAAGACCTGCGTCCAATTTCTCTGTCTGCTCCTTTATTTTATCTTGGCTACTTGGTGCATGAGTAATGATGTCCTGTTTTCTAACTTTGTAGTCTGATTGATCACCTCTACTAAACTGCTTGGCTAATAAATTAGCAGCTCGCCCTGTTCACGCCCGTTAATCAGACCTGCCGACAGAGACATCAAGATAGTTAAGAAAACGCGAGTATGCCTTTAAGGATATGCTCTTTTAATTGCTGTAGTAGTTTATTAGGGAATTTGGCATGCCCGGCTAAAACCCCTTTCAAACCTGAGATTTAGGAACCAGAGAGCTTGTTAGGAAGGAAACCTACAGACCGCTAAGAAAACATTTAATCTCACACAGATTTTTCCCAGCTGTTGCTTTTTGGTTTGCTGACCACTTTAGTGTTCATACTGGAGCATATGTTTGAGTAGACTTGGTTCAGTTACCTGTATTAGAACATATTTTTAGGGTTTATGGAGTTACAGATATAAAACCACATAAAATCCTACCACTTAAAATCCTTTTATGAAATGCAAGAAAAAGTGCCAAAAGGACAAATTTTCTCCAGCAGTATGTTTTAGAGGGTTACTTTGTGTGCCCCCTACCACACTGATTGTTGTGGATTGCCTGTTTGCTGACTGAAACAAATGCTACACTAATGCCTTACTGGACAAATTTGGCTAATTGTTTAAATATGTAATGGATATAAACGCATAATTCAAAAGACTACCAACCATTACTCCTATTGAGGTAACACCTTTAAAACTGCAGCTGGGAAGCAATTGAACAGTCAATCGTATGCTCTATCAGAATTGATTACCTGAGTGATTAACAAACTTAAAGCAGTTTGTTACACTATGTTTTTACTATAAAAACAGAAGGGCATATTTCACCTTAAAATACACAACTGAAATAAATAAAGAATGGGACCACAGTGGAACGGCTATTTATTTGTGATCTAACAAAGACAAAAAATCTAAATTTTCAAATGGACAGTGAAAAACATGGGAGACACCTCAGATTGTATTTATCAACATCTTTAGTATGACTGCAGCAAGTTTGAACTGAGTGACACAAAGCATATTTGATCTACAATGGTTTTAGTGGGGAAATATGCTTTCATTTTGGCACAATTTAGGCAAATGTGCCAAATGTGTATTTCACCTTATAAAACTGAATATGGTCAAATAAAAGTGCTGATTTCCAATGTGGGACTTCTTTTGCACACGACAAAGCCTTTGGTCACAATGGTTATGCTGTATATCATCAACTGTGTTCATAGCAGTTTTTACCGCAAACTGTTCATAAGGCACGCAGGTTATAAAAAAGACTACCACTTTAATAACCTCTCTTACGCATGGAAATTTGCTTCATCTGACAATGTTGAACAAAGACTTTGACTCTTTAGTTTCCAAGAATACCAACCTGAGGGGCGGAGCAAGAACATATCTGTGTCATGGAGCATTTTTCCATAAGAGTCCGCCATCTTTGATAGACTTTTAAATGGCATCTTCTGTGTTTAAAGTGCTGTAAAACCAATGGAATTTGTGGATTGCTAAAACAAGTTGCCATTTTTTTCACAAACTCTTTTGATACCAACCATGGCGATTGGTTGGTATTGTTAGAAACTAGATACAGCACGTCTTTAAATTTACTCATTTATTTATTTTGTTTTTTGTTTTTCTCTCTGAACGTCTGTCATAATAGTGCTGCAGAAGAGGGAAGCTAACAGCTCTAGAAGCTTTATAAGAAATTTTGAGACATAAGGATAAAATTGAGCCCACTTGATATTATGCCGTGCACATTGGTACATTTTGACGATACACAAGTTAAGTCGTATAATCAAAGGTTTTGTCACATTCAGAAGGAATCCTGCAATGGAAATCAGCACATTTATTTGACCACATTCCATTTTATGAGGTGAAAAACACATTTGACTAAATTGTGTCGAAATCACAGATCCGACTGGCACACTACCCACTAGAACAAATATGCTTAAGCTGATTCATACCAGATTTGCTGCAGTTATATTAAAGATTTGGATATAAAAAGTCTAAGGCTTCTCCTATATTTTCAAAAGGTCTTTTATGGTGTTTTGGGATGTTTATTTTTTTTTTAAAAAGCATAGGTAACATACAAAAATTTGATTTTTTAAACTTTGTTTAATCCCCTGTAAATCAGACATAGTGCCTTTTGCAGCAGTGGTTCCACTGGAAAAACAATCTTTTATGCCTTAGCTTCACACAGATATCAAAACCTTTTATTTACACTTTCTAGCTGTTCAGCTGCACTTGAATTTATACCACATATGTAGTTTTAAGTGGAAATTGCTCCTTAGCCACTCTTGGCTTATTCACACAAGATTTAGGCAGAGAGAAGGAAGACAAACATTCAGCAAAGATCCAAAGAATCAAACTGCTGACAGCTGCATCCATTACTATTAACCTCTGTATATGGCGAGACCATTATAACACTACACCATGGGTTGTCTCTGATTTTTGTTTGAAATGTTTCAGTTTTACATGTTTAACATCTTGACATTGGTGCCTCCAATAGAAAAGAAACGTAAAGTTAATTCCAGACTCCTAACGATCAAAGCAAATTTTGCAAAATAACAGAGTAACTGTAAATAATGCAGAAGGGTTTCCAGATGCAATGAGAGTCCTAAAAATGGCATTTTTATAATAAGTCTTTATTATCTCCATATTGCTTCCTTTTTATTCTATGGAAGTGCATTTAATGTGGAGATTAGCAGAAAGGTGGTCATTATTTTGGCTGAGAAGGGAGGTAAAAAAATGGAGCAATTTCCAAAGTGTAGCTTCTGCTCCGCAGTTTGTTTCTTTTGCTCAACACCGAGGACTGTTCCCTGGTGTTAGCAAACATCTCACAGAGAATTTCCTGCTGCGAACGGCCAACGGTGAGCAAGGTCTGACTAATGAGACAAAGTTTCCAAAGGTTGTTCAAAACAGCGGAGACAAGAAAGCTGCTGAACTTCAGACTGAGCCAGAGCCATGCACAAAGGCTAAAGAAACAGGCCATTATTGGGAGAGAGGCACTAAAAGGTCGGACGAATATTTTGAAAAACTGTCTTTGATAAATCCTAGATCCACCATCCTCCATTTATTAGGTAAAGCTCTTGGAGAGTTCAGCTGGTCAGCACCCTTTACAGGTAGTGAGCTGAAACATAGAGAGGGTAAAGAATAAACACTCTGTTTTGACTTTAAGGGAGATTCTCCGTCTCAAACGTAAGTTCTGTTCCAAAGTAAAACACGTGTGTCTCATGTGACATGCATCAGAAAACACGCCTGTAATGTTTTAAATCATAACCTAGACAAGCACATTAGACGCTGACCACAAACAGCTCCAAGAACACATATAAATCAATCATCTGCCTTGACGTAGGTCAGGGTGTCCCATCAAACGTACAACAATGTGAGAACTGATCCTCCTCTAACTTCATGCCACAGTTCTTTTAAAATGTTCACCTTAAATCCCACTGCCAGCTGATTTTAAAGAGTCTGTCATCTCTACGTCAAACTTTTTTTGTGAAAGGGACAATCAGATAAAACCCAAAGGTAGACCGTTTTCCATCGGCCTGCAGTTGGTCCGGGAAATGTGTCAGTGTGAGATTCTGGTGGCATGATGAGCTGTAGGTTGCCCATTGTCTTTTCTTAATCAGCGTTGCATCAAAATGCTGATTGGTTGTGCTCCTGTAAAGCCCGAGCATAACTCTCACTGGAACATGCCAGCTTTTTCCTTTTTCAACCATTGTCTGTCACTCAGACACAGTTTTCACTCTAGACTCACAGGGGGCGATAACACGGTGGTTTGTTCACTTTTTACTTCCAACAGAAGAAGAGAAGAACAAATGAAGGGATTTCTCGTCTGGGAATGAATGCGATTTTGTGTGCGTGTGTTTCCTGAGAGATAAGTTATGGAAATGGGGCAAACAGCAGATCTGCCCCATGCTGTGTTCCTTAGACAAATGTCCTTATTGTAATTTTTCTTCTCATCACGATCTGATCAGTTGTTTTGTCTGTATGCTGTTATAATGTCCCCGGCAGTGCATACAGTCAGATCCACACAAAGTTCTAACTGTACAGGCTTCCTCACCATTTCCAAATGGCCCAATTTGTTTATCCTGCAAGTAGAAGACAAAACGTAACCGGCTTTTCGTTCAGCCACTTTCTCTTTAAAGGATCTTTAAACTTAAGGATCATTATGATGGAAGTTGTAGCAGTTTTGCTGTAGCATCTTTGAGAACGTCTCTCTGCGTCCACCTATACCTGTTCTTTTGTTCGTGCCACTTCACTCTAAAAATCTAAACACACAACACCAATTGATTTGCATTTCTTTTGTGGTTAAAACTTGTCGATGCATGTTTTTCCTCGAGATGACCTCACCCCACTCTAGTTTATCTTCCTGACTTCTGTTTATGGTATTTAAGGCAGAGGTTGCCCATCAGGGTGGTGAGCGTTGATGCCGTTTCAACAGACACTGCAGTTTTTCTACAAGCAAAATCTGTCACGCTGCATAACATTCCCATTTTAAAGGTGCACTGGCGGCACCCGGTGCTCTGTTACCTGGTTTGTGTTTTCAGACATGCAGGCCTTTTATCCGTCATTACTGCCGGCAGGGCGACACCTACTTTGCGGATAAAATTAACTCTGTGAAAACCCAACACGTTGATCTGAATCCCAAATTGGTCCCTCTTATGATCTGCATGAGAAAAGCAGGCCCGGGATGATGCGCAGATGACCTGCTCCACATAGGTCTTCAGATTTAATGAAAGCACGGCCACCTTTGATGTTCTGACAAGGACTGAGAGTACTTTACGCTCCGTCTTCTCTTGATCTCACGGGCTCGCTGCGTGCGCGCCGCTGTTTATTTTTAGAAAGCAATTATAACCAGATGCACAAACACCGTCCACGGTTTATGTAAGCGGGACGTGTCGCGTCTGGGGAGGAACGCTGATATGTGTTTAGTTTGCGTTCCCGTCTGATTCATGCTCATAGTTTGGTCTGGTTTGATGCGTGGTCTCAGCTGGAGGCCCGGCACCGGTGTTTATCTGCTCTGAGTGTGTCTCTCTGTGTCCGCAGCACCCGGCAGTGCCATCTTCTGCTGGACATCTTCAACCCGACTGAGCACGAGCTCACCGTCAGCGCCAAGAACAGCAAGGACCTGGTGCTTCATCCCAGCGAGTGTCAGAGGTGAGTTAAAAGTCTGCACGTCCGCAGGCGGAGGTTTTGTGTAAAACCCTGAAAGGTTGAACTCCTGGTCCATCCCACAGTGAAATCTGCATGTTTGCCTCATTGTACTAGTATAAAGAAGAGACATTCTGTGGATATGTTCAAATTCACTTCCTGCTTTAAAAGATTTGCTCGTCCCAATGGGCTTGCTGGGTATTTCATAAGATCAGAATCTCGACTGAGCAAGTTCAATCCAGATGCAAGATCTTGTGATTCGCTCCAGGTATTAGCTGATTTCACTGTGCATACAGCAAATAAAACAAAATTAAAAACACCCACAGTGCTCCCATGCTCAGTAAGTCGGTCAGGGGCAAATCAGACGGCTCATTAGCAGTCAGCTCTCTCCATTAATACACGCATTAGTTCTGATCACCAGTGAGTACTTGTCACTTTCAATCTATTCCAGCAGCGATCTCTAAATATCAAAGTGTAACTCGTCAGATGCCAAATGTTAAATGACTTCGATCAGGATTTTTGGTGAAAAACATGATGACATTTAAAAGTTTAAAAGGTGCCTGTAGCGCTTTCTCCCTAAAATAAATGGCTCCCTGGACTAAAAAAAAGTCACAATGCACTCTCCGGTCACTTTATTAGGCACACTTGTTCATCTGCATGTTGACACAAGTAGTGGCTCAGCGGATCACTGTAATTAGGCACTAAGACGTGTAGAAGGTTGACTCGCTGAGGTTGAAGCTGGGCATCAGGTAGAAGAAGAATGGGAAATGTAAGTGGCATGACGATGGCATCGCTGTGCTCCAGCGATTTGCAATATGGACGTACAGCTAACTCACCAGCAGCAGCTGCTTGGTGCTATCATGGCAAAATGGACCCAATTCTTTGAAATCTTTCTGAATCTTTGTTAAATCTGTCGCTCTGAGAATTCTGAAGGCTGTGCCTAATAAAGTGGCCGATGAGTGTCCAACATGTAGCGCGTGTACACTGACGAGGAAACATGTGGTGAAACAAGGTTCCAGTTTACAGATTGAATGGAGCCGTTTTCCCTTTATAAAGGGTTTCTGAGTTTTTGCTTTATTTTAAACTGGTTTTAATTTATGCAAAAGCAGCAGAAATTAGTGCAGCCATTAAAAAAAACGTAGCTCTGCGTTTACAGCGCATGGACGAAATGCCTCCATGGCTGATAAATCCTTGGGCAAAGCATCTTTCTGAAGTGATACAGTGTTCCAGAGCTCAGAAAACTGGATTTCTCTTTTTCTGTTGCTGTTCACCTTTTTCTGGTCATCATTGCCATGTTGAAAAGTCCTGTTGCTTCCCAAAGAGAAGTTGCAGTCGGATGATTGCTTCTTGACCTCCAATATACCTTTGGATCCATTTACACAGGTTACACTTGTGGGCTGCCCTTATATTTTCTATAGTGATTGAACAAAAAACTCACTTCAGTTCTCTTCAGTTGTAATACCGTCATTTGATGTTTTCTCTGTACCAGTGGGTGTTATGTTTTAGGGGCAATTGCTGGGATCTTTTATAGACTGCCTTCCGGCTATCTGGCCGTGGAGTTCATTTTGGTTCGAGTGCCTCCTTACTGCAGATCTTTACCTCTTGCTACACTTTCTTCCAGTAAAGACTGAATTCCAGCTGAAGTGCTTTTTAGGTTTCCTGACTAATTTTCCTGGCAATTCAAGCTGAAGTCTCACTCTGTCTGACCTTGGCTTGATGTTAACGGAGCAACTAGTTTGCTCCTTTATCCAAAACGGAATATCATCACCTACCAGTTTTACATCTTTTGCCAATTTCATACAGTCTGACCTTTTTTTTTTTGTAATCCTTTAATAAGTTATTTGCTTTGCATTGATTCAATGGTAAAGTTTCTTTTCATATATTTCATTGATGCGTTGCATGGATGAAACAATAGCTGCATTGTATCAGATTCTTACTTTTTTTTGCCACATTAAGACCACTAATTTAAAAAATATTTAATGACTTGAAAACTCGGTTGGCAGGACAACCTTGAGTCATAGATGAAAATAAAAGAAAATCTGCCCTTATGATATTTGTACCGTGAAAAAAATAAAATAAACACAGTGGAAGGAAAGCCATAACTAAAGTGTACAGTTTGCTCCCAGCTCTATCTGGTCACAGTCTCCTGTTTCCAGTGTGCAGTGGAAACTGCCGTTGCACATCACTGAACACAGCATGCCTCGCTGTGAAGCTCGGTGGTGGCAGCATCATGCCGTGGAGAAGCTTTTCTTCGTCACGTTTTTTACTGCAAGCAGCTAAGGCACGGTTCAAGAGTGCAGAAACGGCTCCTTAGAAATCCGCAGTCCTAGAAAGCCTGACGGTGTCAGACTGGGTCTTTCAGGGAATCGGGTCTTGAGAGACACAGAGTCTCAAAACACTTTAATTTCAGAATGTAGAAGATCAGCAAAATAAATCTGAGCCCGTTCACGCTGTCATGGTTCTGCTGTTTGGTTCTGATAGCAGCTGCTTGTTTTTCACTCTTAGTGGAGCTCCTTCCTGCTGGAGATGCACCACTGAGAACGGCTGTTTGGGAAAATTCAGAACTAGTTATTCATTAGTAATTAATTACACGTAGTCATTTCCCCCTCATGTTTCCCCTACCATGCGTTAGAGACATGCCTGCACATGTGCTGATACAGCATCTCAGTCTCTTATTGTTTCTCTAAATCCCCTCCACCCCTCCCTGTCGCTCAACTCATCACTCCACTGGAAATGGCAAATTCTGATTCCAGTCAGCACTGCCTCTACGACGCATCCTCGGCCACGAGCGGAGGTGCACCGATGGTGACTCACAGGCATTTCTCCACAGGGTGGGTGGGTGGGCATTATTTGTAGGGAATTAGGGGGTGGAAAGGCATCCTTTCAGACTGAGCCAAGCAGCTCATCACTCAGCCCCCTTAAAATAACCCATCCTGTGCAGAAATTAGTTGTCGTTGTGAGATCAACAAGCTTGCCAGCAATTTATTACAGCCATTGTCTGAAACAGGTTGCGTTAATAAGTCTTGAACAAATTGCATTCAAAATTGATCTTCATTCTGTTTAACGCTTTTATGAGTTTATTACTGAGATTTTACTCAGTTATAATTCTGCTACAGGTAATTTAAAAGCTTGTCAGCCTGTATGAATTCACATAAATGCATGTGCCAAATTGTCATGGCTTGAAAATATAACCGTTTGCATAATAGTGATGGACCAGCTGTGTGATCTATTGTAGGGCCGCACAGTACCCCACAAATATATTGCCTTCCTAAACTTATTGCGTGCAATATTGATTTAGCAATCAACTGTATTTATTGCAAAGTTGTAATCTATTATATTTCAGGGAGGCATGGACCAAAATGATTAACTCGATATACACAAACATTTTAAGAAAAATGTGTTCTCATAATAGTGATGACTTTAATTGCATTCAGAAGCAGCAGTTATAAATAACATTAACACCAATAAACATTAATATTTATAGTTATAGTAATCTACTCTAAAACATGGTCATTGTTTCAATTTTGACATATAGACTTAAAAACACGCATCTCTAGGTGTGATTTTTCAGTACTCATTGTGCATGGTTTTATACCTTATTGCCGATTTGCGCTTTATAGAATCAAACAAGTATAAGAAGCTGACATAAGCTGGTAAATTAGTCCAGATTTCTGCTCCGATAGAGCCTGCAGTCAGCCGTGTTTAGCATGCGAACTGTTGTTTTACAACTGTGTTGACTGAAAAGTCAGTGGAGGAACTCCTTTATGTGGAGATTTTTTTTCTTTTAATATCTAAGAGCGTATATTTTGAAACTGAGAGCAGGAGTTCTTATTACACTATATTGTTATAATGGTCCCACTTTGAAAAAAGTCTTGGTTGTTTACAAGTATGTTCTGCTCCTCCGCTAGAAATGACATCTTTCAATGGCAGACAGTGCATTAAAGGGAAGTTGTGGGTTTCTTTGTCTTTGGTTTCACGGTCTCTTCCATTGAACGCAAAAGAGAGCAAATAAAACGTAAGACATCTGTATGATTTCCCCGAATAGTCGGACAAGTTGACTGCAAACTAGAATGGCAACAACTGCAATGCCAATCATTTTGGAAGATGACGGCGTCCCAGGAGCTTCATTTTAACAGCTATTGTTGCGCGGCACAATAACCAGAGAAGGAGTTCTGCCAGAAAATAAGCCAAGCTTCAAAAAGCGAGTTCACGTTCCAAAACAAGCCCAAGAAATTGCAACCACCCACTCATGAAAGTTAAAAGTGACTTTAAAAACAAACCCAGAGTCGCTTATAATAAATGGACTAGGCAATACTGAAGCTTACATGAACACCCCTGTTGAATCGTATGACGATGTTTACATCCCGCTAAGATAAAGCAGAATGAACATAGTCTACCTGCACAGACGTTGCAGTCGCTGGTATTAGGCCTGGACATTCAAGTAATGGCTCCTTACCACAGAGGAAATGTAGAGAGCACACTTAGGTGTCTTTAGTCAGATTCCTCAGTAAAGTCCTCCCGGTTACAAGCTCGTGTCCAACATTGACATTTCTCACCAATCCTTCAGAGTTTTGGAAAATCCATGGGGAAAAAACTCCATAAAAGTCAGGATCATCATATCAAGAGTCCCTCCAGCAGATACCAGCGCAGCAGCAATGTTTTGTTGTTGCCATGTCTGTTAAGGTGATATTCAGGACAGATCTGTTCACTATTTGACTGAAAAGTAAACTATTCAAGCTTCAACGCTCTTTTTATGTACGACTCTAATATGGCTGTGGTGCATGCGCTCTGGGATGTTCTAAATTTAGCAATTTGATGTCATTTGAGAAATGTCCTATTGGTTTGAACTGATACCAGGCCACCAGTTTATTCCAGATTAAACCAAAGAAAAACACACCTGAGAGCACAGATTTTATCTCTACAGAGGACGATAAAGGACGAAGCACAGGATGTATTCAATGGAAGCACACAAACATACTTGCAATTGGGAGTAGAGCACACTTTGGCAATCTTTTTTTTTTTTCTTGTACTATTAGTGCCAGGTTATGAGCAAGAGCACTACACTATCTGACAAAGATACCAAGGAATCTGGCTCCCTAAACTAAAAACATATGCTTTTGCTTTTAGGGAAGAAAAAAAATTCAACCTTCTCTATTACTTTGCACATCATGATTGCCTGTGATTTTTGTCAGTGAAAAAATGTGATTAAACATTAAACAAGTGAATGTGATTGTTAGCAAGACAAAAAGTGTAAGTAGCATTCTTTCAGGCTTCTGACCAGCAGTCCTCAAGAGGCAACTCTGCTGTATTCTTTGTTCCCTAGGGAGGAAAAAGGAGTTTATTCGCCCCGCTCTCAAACTCAATTCATTGTCTCTGATATTTAAAAAATCTCCCCATTGCATGGTTTTCTAACATCACATAGCTGTAATTTATTGTGTAGGCGTAGACATTTTTCTTTATTATCTACTATCACTGTTTCAAAGAACCTGATGTGCGTTCTACTCCCTTCAAAGGGGAATTGCAGTTTCACTTCCATCAGTGGTGCGGTAGAGTTGCTCCTAAACTGAGAATGGATTTTTGGAGCGATACAGGCTTTGGTTTGTTGAGCGTGTTATCGCCCTCTCCATGGATTTACTGCTCCATCCATCGGAGTTTAGAGTGTGTCCGAATTTTATGGGCTTTTTTTGTTCTCTGTCAACGTTCTTTAGTATGTAAATTTAAAATTTACTCTATGGAATTCATGACAAAATGAACAGTCATATTGGGTTATTTTTATTTTTGTTTTTATGTCACACAATTTCCACTGAGGTTTGAGAACAGACTTTGACTCTACGGTCTCATGCTGCGTTTCCAATTACCACCCACTGTTTTCCCTGTGAAACATGTCAAACTGCTGGACTCAAGTGCCATCAAAAGCTGAAGTAAATATGAGTACCATGTATTTGTTGCACCTCTGCTCTGGTCCTTTCAGATTTAGGATTATAAGTATGTCTAACATCTCTTATGAAAACTAATTTAATTTTCTTTTACCAAACAGGTAGTGTTTTTCTTTTTAAAGATACGTTTTGTTAAATTTGGTTCACTTATTAAAGTCAAAACACAGCAAAAAGTAACCAGAGAGCAATTTGGATGAAAACTATCAGGTCTGATTACATTTAGTCCAGTTAACTTAAGTTCCAACAGTCATGCTCACATCCAAGCCAGGATCATACAGAACATTAGTAATATCTTGTCTGCTCATCTGTAAGATTGTATCTGTTCTTAATTGTCTGGAGGTCTCTTATCATAAGCAAGCACAAGGCGATAGTGGGAAGGAAGAACTCTCTTTTATATATAACAGGAGCTAGATTCAGGAGGGTAGGCCGTCTG
This sequence comes from Fundulus heteroclitus, assembly GCF_011125445.2. NCBI lineage: Eukaryota > Metazoa > Chordata > Actinopteri > Cyprinodontiformes > Fundulidae > Fundulus > Fundulus heteroclitus. Next base: position 29,050,335 of record NC_046373.1, on the reverse strand, counting down.
CCTCACGGCAGCGTTAGAGCTGTTCAGTGGTTCTTTAACAGATTATCTTAGGGGAAAGAAAGGCCTTATCCACACGGAAACGAGATTAGGTGTATCTGGAAAAGTAGTTTTTTCTTTTAGGCCGGGCATTCACACAGATCTGGTGTTTTGGGAGACCGTAAACGATAATTTTGAAGCCGGGTCACGGGGCTACATTTCAAAATGCCGCTTTCCTCTTTCCGTGTGTGCCTGCTAGCTGCATCTTTTCTGAAATGATGACATCATAGCTCCGCCTCTCTGTAACCCAGATGTGCCTCGCTCTCTCAGATAATAACAAACCATCTGGTGTTGTGTTCATATTAAGGCAGATATTGTTACGGCTGTTAGGATCGTGCTCGGACTCTTCCTTTCTAACATGTCCCCCTGCCAACCCACATAAAGATCATGTTGAACTTGTGTCTCACTCCCACCATGGTGCTGCGTTTACTTTTTATGCCCGATGCATGTTTCTGTCTCAGTGTCACCAATGGGCCTGGCATACCTACTACAACATTTTTAGTGCTTCTGCATCCTCTCGTGTGGACATGCAATTTTTCTTAAACATTAAAGAAAATATACCATGCTTGTCTTTGTGTGGACGGGGCCTAAGCTAGCTCATTCTGCCCTTTTTCGTCCAATAAGCAGCCCCATTTTATTTTTAGCTATTCCTGTTAGAAAGGTCTTTTTGGAAAGGAAACTGTACAATTTCTGTTTAAGTACCCTTCTGTTATGCTTCGCTGTTAAATATTCTATGTTATCATCCATTATATGGCAAATCATTTCAGTTTCAGAGGTTTGGCCCGAAAGTGCTCTCTTTGTGGCTGAAAGTGTGTTTTAAAATCATTTATTTTTTTTGAAAAGCAGGTGAAACACACTCTGTGATTTGTTTTATGTTTTCTAGTTTTTTTTTTTGGCTCCACTGTACCTTGATATTTGATCCTTAAACTTCTCAGTGGTAAAGTGATGTTTGGATTGCAGAACCCCACATTGTGGACTTTTGCGACGGTGTCTGAAATAGAGACAGAGGAGCTCTGTGGGCACATTTTGTCCCAAGGCACTAAGAAATTGGACTCTGTGGGATTCTCTCTCTCTATTTTATTTTTTACGCAAGAGGCTAAAAAATGATTTCAGTCCGTGTTCTTTTGGATTTTCACTGAGGACTAAGGTGCAGGATTGATTAGGAAAATGAAGTCTGCTAAAGTGTGAAAAAGAAACGGTGGTGAGTTGCAGCTGAGCTGTAAAACCAGAATTTGCTTAATATTAAAATGACTGAGGAAGAAAAGGTTGATATAAATGTTAAGAATAAATCCCAAAAAGGTTAAGGGGAATATTAAAAGTACTAACATGCTCTTATGGCTCTTTTATTTTTCCATGTCTATACAGTGGAAATGAACAGACCTTTTCTAGAACATAAATAGAACCCACAAGAGGCTAGTTCCTGAGAAGAAATAATAATTGGTTGGGAGCAATTTACACAACAAAATGTTCAAATAGCACTTTGCATAAAATGGGTGGCTTGTCCTTTAAAGTGTTTTAAATGCTTAAATGGGGTGAGACTGAACACAAAATGTTAAGTGCTTTTTCCTTTTCTGGTGAGCACACTTTCACATGAAACTTTCTAAAGAGCGGATACTGCTTGCACAAGTTTTTATACTTATTTGTTTGGTTAGGGACTATTTTCCTTGGCTCATTTAACCCATTTCCACAGAAAATTACATGATGCCTCATGTTTTCATAGTGAGGCTGAGTTAGTCTCTCACTACTGTGTGACTGCCTGAATTTCAAAGCTTCTTCAGCTTTCCTGGCATTTACCAGAACAGCAGATATTCACAGCACTCATAGATTTATTGTTACGACATAAACTCAGCTCATAATGTTTATATATTTCACTTTGTGCAGTGTCTTGCAAAAGCATAAATACAGTTTGAACATTTTCATATTGGATCATGCTGACAGAGTTTTATGGTGTTTTGTGTAGACAAACACAGTGTGGTATATACTTGCATTTATATTTAATATGCTTTGATATAAACCACTCCTTCCTACCTCCGGCTGCATGGTTACGGTTTTTGTCCTGTTGGGAGGTGAACCTCCACGCCAGGGTCAAGTCTTTTGCTGCAGGTTTCCCAGGATGCAGTTCTATCCTTGCTCAATAGAATCATCACCACAGCATGATGGAGCCACGCCTATGTTTCACTATGGGGTGCTGTGTTTTCTTGCCACTTTTCCATAACACATTTATGTTGTCATAACATTCTAAGACCTGAGCTATGGATATCTGCAGCTCCTCCTGAGACATTCCCACCTGAGAGACAGTCTCTCTCAGCATATCCAGAGCCGATCCTCCTCCCTCCGTCTAGGGGGCATTCGGAACAAATGTCTGAGCCACCTTCGCTGGCTCCTCTCGGTGTGGAGGAGCAGCAGCTCTACTCCGAGTCCCTCCCAGATAGCCAGGCTCCTCACCCTATCTTTCAGGAAGTGCCCAGCCACCCTGTAAAGAAAACTAATTTCAGCCACTTAGAACCAGGATCTCGTTCTTTTGTCATGGCCATAGGTGAGGGTAGAAGCTTAACCGATTGGTTAATCGAGAGCTGAGCCTCTTGGCCCAGCTTTCTCTTCACCACATCAGATTGGTGCATTGCATGCATCACTGTGGCTGACGCACCGATCCGTCTGTCCATCCCCCCCTCGTTACTTCCTACACCTGGTAAGAGCAAGCCTCCTTTTCCGTTCAGGAATCATGGCCTCAAACGTGAAAGAGCAGATCTTTGCAATCTGCCGCAAATGGCCACGGTGTATGCAGCAGGTCCAGGCATGGGGAGGCCAGCAGAACCATGATGTCGGCAAAAAGCAGAGACGAAATCTGCTCCCGTCCCTGTCCATGCAAGTTATTAACAGGACCAGTGACAATGGTCCCTGTCTGCAGACCCTGTCAGAGTTCACACAGTCATCCAGTCTCAGTATCCACAAGCTGACACCCACTCAGTGCAAACACCCAATTCAGACTATTCTCGGATACTGCACAGAAAAACAAGCGCAGGCTCAAACATCACCCGTCTGCGGAGCCACGTGGTGCACGTCTCTTCAGCCGTTCCCCTGTCAACATCAAACGGCCCTGTCGTTTCCCATTTTGTTCCCTTCTATGATAAATGAGATGTCGAGCGCAACATGTTTTTTGGGGTCTTCATCCAGGACTGGTGAAACTAAGGTTTCAATATGACAGATGCAGAAATGACTCTGTCAGTCATTCCCACTTTCCGCTTACAACAAATATTTTTTTAATTGTCTTTGCTAAGTTTTTTTTCATGGCTGCACAAGCAGAATATAAAATGTAAAGCTTCCCTGTTTGGATGGGATAAAACGTGTGTTTTAAGTCTGCCCAACACAATGAGTTTGCTTAACCTGCCTCAGATTTACATCGTTTAGAGGAGACAGATCACAACATTTAGTGAATATGTTCATCTCTCATGTCCTTCAGAAGTAAGTTTAGTTTGTCAAGTTTTTTACTCCATTGCTGTAAAAGCTGCATGCTAGCGAGTGACAGAGTACCTCTTTCATCTTCTCCTATTTTTACACGGTCTTTATCCTCCTCGTGATGTCCCTTAATGGCACCTGACAGCGCAAATGGTCACTTTGATGTTCAGGAGAAGGGACGGTGTTCCTAAAGACTGCTGCGACACAACCACAGTGTCCAAGCTGCTTTCTTCCATCTTACCATAGAGCAGAGCACGACAGAGTGGACAATGTTTCCCTATATTTTCTGTTACAGTAACATCCTGCAAAGGATGAGATTAAAGGTAATAATTACTGTCATTGGAATAGTTTTCTTTCTTAAATACGATATATCTTTATCTTACTAGTATTCCTTTACAGTTTGTTTTGGCTTGAAGCTTACAAATGTGTTTATTTTCCCCTCAGAAGTCAAGCAATACGTAAAAAAAAATAAAATAAAAGGAGTAATAGGAAAGATAGCAAAGAGTGATGACCTCAAATATGCATGTATAAACACTGACATAAATTCATAGAACTCAAGAGGAAATTGTTGTTAGTAAATTCTCTAAATCAAATGAGTTGTACTTATCCCGCAGCTTTGGGTTGTTGTCTTAATCTTTTTCATTATCTCTGTGAAAAACATGTTTTATCCAGAGACTGTTTTGATTAGAAGAAATCTTCTTTACCTATATACTCTCATGAATCTCTCTCTGACTTTTCCTGCTTAGGGTTGTGGAAAAGTAAAAGTGCTTACACCATCCTTTTGCAGTAGAAAGGTCTTATTTTGTAATGAAAACATTTTTTTTAGTTGTATAACATTTGCCTATTGCTACTACACACACATTATTAACATCCACATATGGCAGTGCCTCTGGCTCCAAAGGGTCTTTTTTTGTCAAAAGGTATTTTTTGATATTACTTACCGGCTTTGAAAAGCAATAGAAAAGCTGTGATTTGTGCATGTTTCAAGCTGTTTCATAATTTTTAGGCTTTCTTGCTTTGAAAAATGATGACATATGTTCTGTGATCCTGACATATGTTTCACTGTGGGTTCTTAACTGCCTCAGTTTTTTTTTTTTTCAATTTCAGATAGAAAGTATTTTAAAATCCTTCTTATAAAGTCACTCTCCTAAAATTATTATTTTCTACCTAATAAGTGACAGGCAGGTTTATGATGTTGAAGCCCAAGCATATTCCTTATATTGTTCGATGTAATGAAGTGTCTTCGCAGGGTTTAACGAGCCTGATTTAATTGGTGGAACTGCTGTTTCTGCTTCCTTTATGATTTCCAGTCCTAAATTTGGTAACCTTTATTTCACCAGATTAAAGTAGTTTAAAAATTGGTTTACATAAGTAGGTGAAGTTTGATCACATTTTGTATCAGCCTCTGTTTTTTTTTTTTTTTTTACTTGCTCACTAACAAATTAAAGCTGCTGGAGAGCACCCGCTCATGTGGAACAGATTGCAGAGAGATAAATAAATGGAGAAAGGTCCATCATAACTTTAATAAGCAGGAAGTTATAAAATACAGTTCTGCTCAGCATAATAATCAGACAACACCAACCACATCAATTACTGTTTCTTTGGTGTACAAAGAAAAGGTTTAACATATAGTGCATCTATAATACGCACTTAAAAATCCTTAAATTTGTGTGGCCAATATTGATCTCACAAATGATTGCTTGTAAGTTTGATTCAAGTGTCATGAGTTCACACGTTAGCCTGTCAATGTAATATTCAGCCTGCCTCACCGCAGTAGATGCCCATGTTGTGCAATTTAACCTACTTGATTATGAATATTATTAATGATTATAATTGGATATAATAATTGATAATGTGTTATTTTAATCAGAAGAAAGCAACAGAGAAAAATGTTTCCAAATGGTTCTGATTAAGGGCTACCAGCCTTTAATGATTCTAACTAGCAATTGGGTTTATTAATTAACAATTATTAACCTTATTTACCATGAAATGTGGATGTCTAGCCAGTTGTAAGACTGAATTAGACTTGCCACCAGTAAACGTCGATTACCTTAAATTATAATTGCAATAGGAATTACTAATCATTAACTACAAGCAAAGGAAAAATGTCTCATGTGTTCGTGTTGCGATTCATAAACCCTTAGAGACAATTGGATCACTGTTATAAAAACTGCATACAACCACGATTAAAATATAAAAAAATATATTAAACCAATAATTCCCTGTTACAGCAATTATTCTGTTTTAATACCAACACTACTTGAACACACTACTGAATCAAAACAACACAACATAAAGGAAGAAAATTAAAACAACAAAGCAAAACGGCAAAGTCATGAAACTTGGATATAGTAGTATTTGGTCATTTCCTACTTAAATAAGCGTCACTTAATTAAGCATTGAATAAATACCATCAAGGCAGTAGCAAATTATGTAAACAGCATTGAAATGGATCTGGCCAATGCTTGGAGTGATGTGATGGTGCTTCAAAACACAGGCCTGATGCTAGTAGCTCCCATTAGCTACAGAGAGCTTCAAGCTGCTAAGCTAAAACTCAAGATGGCGACCACTCAGGCGATGAGCTAACCCTTAGCCACAGTTAAGTGACCTAAGCGCGTAGAGCTACCGAGTGGCAGCGAACTCGAGACAAACGCTGACCCAATGAATGAACTTCAAACAAAATCCCCATGAAAATCCAAAGCAACAGAAGAGAGCGAGAAGAGAAAGAAGGAAAAGGGAAATTGGAACCAAACAATAACGTCCAGAATAATGACCCTAAAGCAAATTATATTGCGTGATTGTTCTATCACAGTGCAGCCATCAATAATAATAATTTTTTTTAAAACGGAGAGGCTTACAGTCTCTCACTTCTCTGTTTAGTTATTCTAAATGCCAGAATTCAGCATTTTCATTGGCTGACTTTATGCGCATGGGGAGTAATTAAGTGGCTCCTCCTGGTAGTCACCAGCTATCCTTCAGGACATTTCACTGTGAGCAAAAACAACTGCAGCCAGGTGCGGGTTTATTTGTATTTATTTATTTTTTTTGCCCTTTTTTTCTTGCACAGCACGACTCAGGAAAGGAGCTCTTCTACAGGCTGTCACACTCATTAAAAAGGCCACCCCATGACAATACTAGGGACCACTCCAGAACCACAGCGTACACTCCTTCCTGCTCTCTTGTGCTGCCGGTGCAGGCATTTCTCATTGAAACCAGAGGCATTACGGAGAGTGACAATGACTTACATAAGTAATCCTTCAGACTGCAAGCAAAATGCTTGACTGCAACGGTTTGCAACCCCTGGCAAAAAATGATGGAGCCAGCATTTTCAGGCAGGTGCTTTTTACTTTGTAGCTTTTTTCCCCAGACAAAATAACCTTTAAAAACTCCAACAGAAAATTATTAGTGAGCGTGAAAAAAAAAAACTGTATATAATGCTTGAAATGATGACATGTTAGGTCAAGCATTTTCACATTAACCTTCAATAAAAATACAGCAGCTTTACAACAACACTGTATTTGGTCAAATATTTAAAATAACAATGTAGAGCATGATCTAATTGCTTTTATTAAATGCAGAAAGGGAATCATTATTCTTAGTGTTGCCAAACTAATATATTAGTTTACATAATCTGTAAAAAAAAAGAAGAAGTTTGGTTTCTGTTCTTTTTTGCATCTTTATAAGGATGGGAAAGGAAAACAAGGTTTGGAAAAAAATATGAATTTATGCACTTTATTTCCTACTCCATTGCCTAAATGGGCAACTCTCAAACTGTGTTGTGTTGTGTCCCCCTTTGAAGAATGAAATGTTTTCAGCATGTTCTCTCTCTGGAAATACCTAAATATTTACCTTATAGTCCCAGAGCGAGGAAATTTGTCTCAGGCAATGTGCCGCCACACTGAGTGGCAGATGGGGATCAATCTATGGTCAAGGGAGCCAGAGTGACAGAGTTTCAAACCAGCGACCTTTGCGGTCTCTCCACATACAAACACCCGGCTCCCTAACCACCACTCCCACAGATGGTACGTTACTTTTAGCTAAGCCTGAACCTCATCATCAATAAAATACAGAGACCTGAACTAGACAAGCTGAACATATGGGAAATATCTAGACACCTATCCCTTAGACAAACTAGTTACATTAAGTTTTATACTCTTTCAGGAGTTTATTGATAATATTTCTCCAAAAACATTCATAGCAACATTAGCTCAATGCAGTGAAGCCATTGCTCTAAGGATTATCTTAATTTAGCAGGTTTTATTTATAATGTCTCCAGATTCTAGGTCCTGTGCTGTTCCTTGTGAACAACAAAAATAAGGCAGGGCAGATCATGTGTTTCAGCTCTTAATGCCTTCACGCCCCATAGTCTGGGAACTGGCTTAAACGTTGTGTCCTTGCTACCGACCTTGGTTGGACAAAGGAGACCTAAAAAGCCAGAACCTTGATATCAGAGATTTGCCAATGCTTAGAGACAAGGCCCCATCCTGCAAAGCTGATTAATTGCTATTCAAGAATTTGAATCTGACTGAGAAATCATATTTTAGAGAAGTCTGTGCCGTAAGAAATGCTAGTTGCAATGCTTATATTGGTTCATTATTTACAATTTTTGCTGTACTTCACCTAAAAAGCCAATAATTGCATTAATAACATCTTTATTTTTAGGTCAATGATGTCAAGTCAAGACGAGAACGTTAGCATCACTCCCACCTCATCATTTCTCACTCAGTCTCTGGTCTAATGAATACATTTATCTGAGGTGCAAAATACTAAACATCCTGCTATTAAATGGGAAATAAATAGTCTTCACTGAGTCCACTTCACCACATTATTTTATTATGTGATTATTAACAGTTACGGCAATGCTGATTAGCTAATGATTTGAACAGTCTTACAGTTCTTCACAACACTCTCCCCGAGTTGTCTCTTCGGTTGCTTAGTCTTTGTTCACTATGGTTCTCCAATAATTCTCTGATGCATTAAGGCTGACAGATTGGGTGATTCCTTAGGTCTATTGTTTGCACTTATATTTGGGGCCTTCACAGTTAGTGGGATGACCAGATAGATGCCAGCATTTGCCAGATTCTCTCCAAAGTGCATTTAAACAATATTAAGATAATCCAGAAACAGTTGGGGAGTATGGCAAGGAATATTTATTGCAGGTAGTTAAAGGAAATACACGGCCTGAAGTAGCAGGTGCAGCTTTAAAGAAAGGAAATACGACATATTCAGATTCAAGACATGCTGGAGTTAAAAAGTTTGACCTTTTAAGTCGAATATTTACTTCTGATGCCATATTGGATCACCTGTTTTTGATCATTTTGTTAGTAATTAATATTATTATTGTTGTTTATCTATAATAAAAAAGGAAGTACATCACTGCCCATGTGCAGCAGGGGATAAAACAAGGAGCGGCTAACAGCTATTAGCATCTCCCAGCGAAACAATCAAGAAAGGTCAAAGATCTAGTGAAAAATGCGCAAAAAATATGATTCCAAGAGGGAAAAGACTGGAATGTCACTGGGAATACAGTATGAATGTTGGTGTTCACCGAAGCGGATGCTCAACCTGCCGAGGCTCAGATGTGTCAATCAGAAATTTTTGTGGATGGGTGTATTTAACTGCGAGGCATTTCAGACTCAGTCTGACCCTCACATTATTTACAAGTGATTTCTTAATAAAGCAACCGACATTATGATAGTTCTATGATACTGCCTGTAGATGGCGCCACCTCTGTTTAGATCTGCTCATCGTGCCTGGTCCTGGGTTCTATTTAGCCTCAAAAAGGACCATCAAAACACTATCAGGATGGATGCTTGGTGTATATGACTTTATTTTATCACAATAAAATGTTTTTTGGTCTTTTAAAAGCATATATTGTGGCCATATACTTTTAAATTACCTTATTTTTCCTTGCACGTAAATATACAGAATATGACAGTTATAATTGATGTCTGCACTCTCTTTAAAATCACCTTTCTCCATCAGCAGATTTCTCTGAGGCCACTTTGGTCCCCTCCCTTTCTTCAGTCACCACCACAGCTGTATTTATCAGGGGACTGAAACGGGCCTGTATATAGTGTTTTGTCTGGGATTCATTTGGGGAAGGGGGTGGGCCCCCCATATGCATTCTACCGTCCTACCTTCATCACTGTTCTGCCCCACCGCGGATGATCACCCAGCACTCTCGGCCACTCGCCGCGCCGTTCGGCTCTGGCGGACCGGTGCACACAACGTCGAGCACGCCTGATTCCGCGAGGTTTTCAAACAAAGCCTGTTGCCATGGTGACCCCCCCTCCCAGCGTAATAGTTTTTATGGCAGCGAAGCACATAATGCACCAGCAGCAAGTCATCTCATCTCAAACGCTCACTGCGTCGTGCGAATGTTACGTAAGTTTAGCCAGCTGAACATGTCTAAACCCATGGAAGAAAAACTCAAACTGTGGCCGGATGCTGAGATGGGCATCTATTGCCGCTGAGCCCTCCCCTCCAGTTCAACTTCTTTTCACATTCACTTTTTCTCTGCTCTTCTCACATTTCCTTAAAATGATGCGGACCCTAGGGGGCGTTTTAGCCCCGTTTCCTCACGGCGGACGGGTTAGTTGAGGTCTCAAAGTGGGGAACTGAAATCCATCCCCTCTTGCTCAGATAGAGTTGGTTAAAGCAGACCTCGCTGCTTGGTGGCCATTGCACGCGTTTGTTTTGATCCTATCGATCCAGTGTTATCTGATGAACACAGTGAAATCACTGATTCCGCCGCATGAGAAGATAAAATAGCTCACCATGACAACACTGGTGTTGTCGAACTTGAGCCGTAATGACAGCTGGTGCATAAGAGGATCCTTAGCATGAGATTTTTCTTTTTATGCAATAATCACCCGAAAGGGTCCACTTTTGCAGGAGCTCTGCATATGGAAGCCGACATTAACGGACGGAGTGTTTTTCGCCTCTGCAGCTGCAGCAAAAGGGTTATTTCAAGTCAGCCGCAGTCTAAAAATAGAACGCTTCTCTCGCCTGGCTCTGTGCAGAGCTCCATGGATCTCCACCCTTAAGCTCCCGCACGTGAGCTAAAAATAGCTCCTCCTTTTAAACCCACACACGCGTGCACATATTTTTTTTTGCCACATTCTCCGCTCTCAGCTTTCTCCCCGCTGATGAAACACAGCTAGCAGTTGTTGGAGGGAGGCAGAACAACTCTTCCAAAATTGTTCTGCGACGTGCAATTTGGTGCATAAGAGGGAATCTTGCAGACCGAAGCGCGGCTATAAAGATAAATGACAAAACGTTGTCCTAAAGAGGAGCTATAAACCTCTCGCCCGCACGCACCTGTAACAACGCAGCAATAATATGCTGGAAGCGGCTGCTGGAAAACAGGAATTCATCACCACACCGTTTTATTCCTGACTCCTGTTTCTAATGCTGCTGTCTGCGTAATCTGGTTTCCCCGCATCTGCACACCTCTGAGGTGTTTGAAGCACAGGCGGGCCAGATGAGCTTCGCGGGCCTGGCCGCTATGATGACTCATGGCTCTGTGGTGATCCGATGAAAGCGGACCCATATGCTTTAATGTGATTACCGTGTACTTTTTGGTCTGAGGCATCGCAGCATTTAATTAGGAAGGGGTCATTTTGCTGTGACTGGCTGAGCCTGAGCTGGTGTTACTGCTGCCATTAGGAGTGGATTTGCTGCCGCCGCTCGTTGCAGGATGGCGTTAATTAGCGGGACTGTGTCAGAGGTCACATCAGCGGTTACGATGACATTTGGCGATACAGTGTTGTGTTGCTTTTAGATGTGTTTGAAAAAGGAAAAAAAGAAGAAGCCGAAGGTCCTCGTCTCAAATCTTCATTAGCCTCAGCTCTCTGCTTGACAATTTTCTTGTCTACCCTTGAAGCTGTTCTTTCTTCTTAAAAACATACTTGCACTTATAAAATGACTTTGCAGTTGCTCTTCAGTTTGGATACGCGCTAAATCGACTGCAAATGTTAAATGATTTTTAATCAGGGCTTCAGCGCAAAAGCTGGGTTGTTTTATATCATGTTTACACGTGGTTGGTGTGTTTCCCTGCTTTGTTCTCACTGCTGCCACACAGATGGAAAGTTTACTGTAGGAACTGTGACTGTATGCTGGAATTGGTTTCAGGGTTAGGTAAGACTCAAAACCTTATATCTTCTACCTCTATTAATTTGTGTGTACAGCATTAATACAATCAGTTCGGATGTCTTCTGCTTGTATCAGAAACGTTGGAATTGGTGGTATTTGTTAGTGCTAAGCAGGGTAAAATGCTGAGAGATCATCATTCCTTCTTCTTTTCTTTAAATCTGTCAAAACTGAAAACTTTCACCTTTCATCACTATAAATGCATCAGCAAACAGTTGTTTTTTATTTGATTTCAATGCAGTAAAAATTAAAGGTTAGGAGAAATGCCTTTTTTTTTCAGTACCCACAGCGCCCCTGCTTTGGATTTGGTTAACTTTTAGTGTATGAAAGCAAATGTCTCCTACTGAACAGAGATGTTAATCGTTTACCAGATTTGAAATGATGGCCCATGGTTTTATCAAACGATCTGTCACCTAATATATTAAGAATAAATATATAATAAATATAGAGCCCTCCGGTTGATCTTGACTCCCTGGCAATGTATGTTAGGCCCACTGTAACAAATCATGGTTTTAGGACAATGATTTTAAACTCAACAGTCAAATAAGGGCCACATGGAAGTCTAGTTTTTGATTATATGAGAAAAATGGCAAAAATAAAAGCCATCCTTTCAAGGAAACAGTAATCCACACTTTTATTTCAGCGCGATGGGATTACTGTAATTCCCTTTATCTCAGTGTCAGCCAGTCCTCACTTGCTCATCTGCAGCTGGTGCAAAATGCTGCCGCACTTCTTTTAACAGGAACACGTAAAAAGGAGCATATTGCTTTGGTCCTGGCTTCTCTTCATTCTCTCCCAGTTCATTTTAAAATCCTTCTGTTTGTTTGTAGGTCTTAAATAACATGGCCCTCTCCACCACTAATACCCCTAATCGGTCTCTTAGGTCCGCTGACCAGTTGCTCCTGGTGGTTCCCAGCTCAAAGCTGAGAGGAGACAGGGCCTTCTTCTTTTTAAAACTCGTTTGAAAACTTACGTTTACTCACTGGCCTTCAACCCAACTGAGATTTGATTTTACTTAATCTGTGCTTGTATTGTTTTAGATCTGTTTTTGCATTGTTTTATTGTGTTTTTCATAGCAAGTTTCATTATTTTATTCCTTAGTGTCATTTTATTGCTTTTGATGTTCAGCACTTTGTGTCAGCTGTGACTGGTGTTAAAGCGCTTTATAGATAAAAGTTAATAATGACGATATAATGAAAATATGTCAAGAGTGAGTTTAGCAACATTAAAGACAGTGTTTCGGTTTAAGACACTAACAACACATTTTTGTACCTTTTTTTTTGTCATGTTCATCAAAAATACTTTTGACGCATCTTTGTATTTTGTATGCCCATCATTCTGTAGCTAACTCACTGAACACATGCACTTCGTTAAACACATCTTTTACGTCAAATTATACCTATTTTATTATTTTTCTCCAATATTAACCACTTTTGTACTCACCTTAGTGACAATACTTAAGTGTTTCACACATTCTCATGCTGATGTTCTGTTTCTTACAGAACCAACCATAACTGGTCTTAAGATAAGTCAAAACTACGTCAGATGTGTGAAGTTTCACCTGAAGACGCTTCATATTTCTACTTGCCAAGCCATTAACAAAACTTTTTATGTATTTAGCTGAATTCTAAAATTAAATAATGTACCACAGCAAACTGTCATAGGACCGTCCCTCTTATGGGTGTGTTCTTTAACATTTAACATTGGTATTCCTCACGATTAGTACGTCAGTTCATCCTAAATTTAATTTCAACTTGGCTCATAAATTGTGTTTTTTGACTAGAGAGGCACCCACCAGTTTTTTCACTTGTTGGACCTTGCCTTTTAGCACTGTAGTCCATGCATGCAATTTGTCCTCCAATACGGAAACAGTGCAAACAAATGTGCAAACGAGCCCTTCAGTTCAGCACTGATGCTGCAATTGATTTTATTAATCCCATTGTAGATTCTCTTTGTATAGGGTTAGTGACCTGCAGTCTTTTCTGGTTGCCTTTTATGTACTATACATCTAATATGGAAGTAAAGGTAGCAGAAATGACTTCTGGGCTGCAAAGAGATTCTTACGTTTCTCTAACCTGACAGAAAACAGAAAAGCAGCATCTATTCTAACTGCTGCAAAATATGTTACTGATTATTACAGTTCTAATAATATCTCTGACATTTATTTGTTGTTTCTATGTGTACAATTCATGAAAAATACAGAAATTCCTTCTAAATTTAGAAGCTTTTAAATAAACATACATTAAACAGAATATCATTTTTTTCTGTACTGCTCTTTGTAGAGCAAGTGGGTTTTTCTGTGACAGGCAGTCAAAAAGCAGTTATGTAGCATTTTTTTCTACTTTTATTCAGTCAAACTATTTTAAAAGGAAGCTCTTCCAAATGTCCTGTTCTGACACGCCAGCCAACATAACATCACAGAACATGGATGAACCCATTTCTGAGTGTTGTTCGGCATGCTTTCGGCAACAATACACCTCTGCTCTGCCTCTTTCTGCACCGAGAAGCCAATTCATTGTGAGTCATCGAAATACTGAGGCTCATATAGACCAGGGAAAAAAAAAAACATGAAACAAAAATAAAACTGTTGATCATGAAAAAACAAAAACATCGGGATGGTGTGAACATTCACCGGCTAAAATATGTTGAGACAAATGACCCCGCTATTTGCGTCCATGAGTGTGACTAATATGATGCGCTTCCAAAGCTGAGGGAAAAAACCCATAAACACATGTCAGAGAGGACTTATTTACACTTCCGTCAAAAAGTGCGTCTCTTTTTTAATTTCTACTATAATAGGTGGATTATTTTCTGGAAGCTTACTGTCTAATAGCATTTCTTATCTTTGATGCTCCTCAAAGTCCTGCCGTCTCTTAGTTTGGACATCCGCAAACATTATCAGGTTTGAACACATTTAAGCAGATCTTGTTAATTCATTGCAGTAACAAAGGCTTTCATTAAGGCTAACAATAGGTTTTCACAAAATCCTTCTTCCCTAAATCTTAGCAGAATGTAAATAACTTATCAGAATCAGCTTTACTCGGCAGGTATGCGTACAGAAAGGAGGAATTTGACCCTGGATTGTACACTGCTCACAATGTACTGTCTTACACAGAAATAGAATGACCCAGTGCTCCAGTAATAAAAATCAAACACAATCTGCAGTATAGAGAACACACAATGAACAGAACGGACACTTTGAGTCAATATTGCAATGATGCAAAGGATGCAGGCATAAATGATTCTAATCAGCATTGTTATTAGGTACATGTCTGAGGTGGAAGCGATGTCCGGGTGCAAAGGCACATACAGACATCCATGTCCACCATGTGAGTACTGAGAATACTGGAATGAATAAGTATTATATGCAGCGTTATGTCAATGAGGTATGTGGATCAGTTATATAGTATTTACAGTATGAAGAGAATGAACAAAGCTGAAATGGAGAATACTACTTAAATAACTGGTCAATGGTAGCATGTAGACAGGTGGGTAAATAGAGGCAGATACAGTGGATTACTGCACAGGAGTTTAGTTTTTTGATACTCTGAGTAAACTGTTCATTACAGTGAAGAACCAGTTCTTGAGTGTTGGTTTTGCCGTACAGTGCTCTGTAGTGCCTACCGGAGGGAAGAAGTTGGAACATGATGTGATCGCAGTGACTTTTTCTTCCCTGTTTCTTGACTTTGGAAAAGTCCTGAATGGAGGGCAGGTTGGCAGTGATGATCTTTTCTGCAGTCCTGACTGTTGCAGTCTGGCCCTGTCCTGTTTGGTGGCAGATCCAAACCAGACAGAGATGAATGAACAGAGGACAGACTGGATGATGGCTGTGTAGAAGTGGATCAGCAGCTCCTTAGGCTGGTAGAGGCCTCTGAGCTGGCACAGGAAGTACATCCTCTGCTGGGGGGGCTTCACGATCATCTCCACGGTTTTCAGCATATGAAGCTCCAGGTTGTTGTGGCTGCACCAGAGAACCAGCTGATCAACACCAGTCTCTAACAAGACTTCATTGCTGCAGATGTCAGGGAAACAGCTCTGTAGTCATTTAATCAAGAGATGGAGTTTTTTTTTGTTTTTTTGGAGAATGGGGTGATTTTAGAACCGTTCAGCTTGCTAGCCAGTCGTTGGGTGCTAGCAGAGTGGGAGGATGGCCTCCTGTAGTTGGTTATTGTGCGCAGGCCTCTCCGCATTGACACAGGCTTGCTGACTGCTTTTCCTAGCTTTTCAGCGTAGCATCTCTTTGCTGCGTGGATCTTGGTGTGTTCCTGGCCTAGTTGTACAGGACTCCGTCCCCACTTCTGGAGGTCTCCTCTTTGGTTAGACAAAGCTGCCTGTGTTTCACTGTAAATCAGAATTTTTGATTGTTGTATATGCAAAAGATTTTAGTCCTCACAAAAACTGATGTAAGATGTTACAGTGTCAGTTTGTCCAGGTCAGTGGCTACAGCCTCAAAACCACTCCTGTCAGTAGAGTCAAAGCAGGCCTGGAGCTCCGGCTGTGACTCGTCCGTCCATCTTTTCACTGTCTAAGGCTGCACTGGGGACAAAGCGCTAGGCGTCTTTTAATGGAGTGTAGTAGTGATTCAGCATGTTGGTGTCCCTGGTTGGACACCTAATATGCTGACAGTACTTTGGATGTTCATGGCTGTGGTTTGCTCTGTTAAAGCATCAAGAACAGTGATCAGGGAATCTGGATGTATTTTCTCCCCATCAGTTATCTGGTTAGCCAAATGGAGTAACGCCTTATTAACACCGGCCTGAGGTGGAATGTGAACAGCTACCAGGGCGAGCCAGGAAAACTCCTTCGGTGAATAAAATGGCTTACAGTTAATAAGTAATGTCTGTAAATGCGGGCTTCTTGATTTCTTCAACATTGTGATATCTGAACACCAACCCTATTTAAATCACTGTCAGGTTTTCTGGTCTAATGACACGCTTTCTTTTTGCATTGCTTTCTGACAACTGAGGTTAACTGAAATAAATCCAGTTAACCTCTAACAAATTTAACTACAAAGCACCTATTGGACGATCTTACATCAACTCTCTGTATTTGACAGGAAGTACAAGAAAAGCCAAATTGTATGTCATCAGTGGGTTAATAAGGAACAGGAGCAATGAGACGACATAATTGAGGGTCGTACAGAAACACTTTCCGCGGTGTCAAGATATCCGATAATAGGTTATGATGGAACGGTTTATATACAGCTACAGTCTGCAGATACAGTCTTATTGTGAAGTCTAAAGTCAACAGCAAATACTGAAGGCTGTTATCAGGGTCCAGGGAGCTTGGTTGTATTTATGAAATAGCATTTTGGATGTCTTGTGAATATTCATCAGCGTTCCATCAATGCCAGCCACAAATTATTTCAGTTCAAAATAATACATAATTGCTCTTTTCTAAGTTGAACATTAACAAGATGTATCCTAATGTATCGGCTCTGTATAACAAATGCAGGGATCTGGGCTCTCATTTATAAAACATTGCATAGAATGAATACTAAAAGTGTACGTACGCCAGGAACAGGAAAGTGGTGTACGCCAAAAAAAAATTCAGATTTATGAAACCACGCACACACACACACACACACACACACACACACACACACACACACACACACACTCACAATTTTCCTTTATAGATCACAGCTGTACTTGAACGTTTGCACACCTGGTTCCGCCTCATGTTCAGCCCTCTACACGCCAGATTCAACCAGAAATGGTCAATGCAAAGCACCTCATGAATGTTAATGTGTATTAAAAATGGGTCAGGGGATTGTTTTTGTATGGTTAAATGACAGAGAGAACGCAAAGAAACTGTGAAAAGAAATTCACAGAGAGTTTATTAAATGTGCAAATCAGAGGTAAAAGCACAGATGTTGCCCACATTAAAAATGGTTGCTGTTTTAAACGCCCATTGTCAGTCTCACACAGCCTCATTTGAGGCTTTGCGTTCAGTGCAATATATATATATATATATATATATATATATATATATATATATATATATATATATATATATATATATATATATATGTGTGAATGATATGGATGCATAATTACATGACAGATCGCAATTACCATAATCTATCTCTAGATAGATTACTAGATAGAACATGGATGGATGGATAGGATAGTAAGCTTTAAATTTTTTTATCAAAATGGTTTGAAGTTTATCAGAAAAAAAAGTTGCCTGCTTTTAGTGAACAACCCTTTTTCTATGCGTATTTCAAACGCGTTATTAGAGTTTTGTGTAAAATTAAATATTGTCTAAGGGCTTCTGCACATTGTGTCTGGCAGGTATTTTTAGCTTTGAGTAAAAACGAGTCCATAGTTCGACAGGAGGCTTTTTCAGCTGTGTTTTTATTGTGCAACTCACCTCTACAGTGTTGCTTTACATCACGCTCTTCTCTGTATAAAACTGAAAAATAACACAAAAAGCTCTCTGAGAATCCCATTTCTCTGGCCTCACCCATTTAGAAATAGTCTCCCAGTCTTTGTAGAACCATTTTCTTTACGTTAAAGTGGTTTCCTTAATATTGTTTATGAATCAAATTCATTTTTCGTTTTATTTTATGAGTGTCCTGGCTCGCAGCTGCTCATTAGTGGAGACGCTGCTGCATATTGATTGACAGCCAACCCAGCTCTCAGTGACGAGGACTGTGGTGCTGCCTGTTTTATTTCAGAAAAGCCCATGCCGCCCAATACGTTTTTGACTCTGACTCAGTCAAATGCGGGACATTCTTTCAGTTTGTAGGACACCGGTACTAAAGTAAAAAGTCAGCACAGTCCCGCACAAATTGGGACATCTGGTCACCCTAGCCTCATAATAAAAGTTCATTTACTTATTTCTTTCCTTGGACTTCATCGTGATCCACAGTGTCCACGTTCCAGTCCTTCTGTTGTTGAGCCTCTCTAGGCTTTGCTGCCGTGAAGGTTTCACCACATTAGCATATTCAGATGCGCTATGGGCATCAGCTCAGCCTCCGCATCTCAGGAAGTGCTGATAAATTTATCCAGTGATCCCCGTAGTGACTTAGAATTCCTCCTTTTTTCGTTTTTCTCAGAACCAGATTTGTGCTTGTGAAATCGGTTGGGATCTCTTGCAGCTGACATGTTGGCTCTCCCCTCTTCCTTCCACGGGGAGACGTAATGACATAGCAACCATCAATGACAGCAGCAATAAAAACCCGCTAAATTTTCTTTTACATTTACATTCTCTCTCTCTCTCTCTCTCTCTCTCTCTCTCTCTCTCTCTCTCTCTCTCTCTCTCTGAATAAATGAAAACAAACAGGTTTGGGTAAACCTTTCCTTGCACAGCTATTGTAAGTGTTGTATACATTTAACATTGTATCCAATGTATTTATGATACATTTAATGAATCGATTTATCAGTTCCAGTTCAAAGATTTTACAGGCTAATAACTGGATACCTCTGATTTGTAGTTTTAGAAGTATGATAATTGTGTTTTTAATTGATTTTTTGATTGTTAGTCTTATGTAACAGAAGACGTTTGCTAAACGACTTCATAAAAATCTATTTAACTTATTTTATCCTTTAGGGCTATTAGTAATGACATTTCAAAGGCAATTATGTAACCAACATGTTATGTAATTGTCATTAAAGTGTTAAGAAGCTCATCCATCTTCATCTTCATAATGATGTCAACTGCGCGGCTTTGAATTATTAACTTTAGGGTGCTTTATAGGAATGATATTTTCTTGAAAACATATATCTGTACAGCTATACTTGGTTCCATTATGGCCTAAAAGGTGAACTCTCTTAAACATATATTGTAATATATGTAATGACATAATAAAAATTATCTAATCTTTGCCAAGCTCTAAACTTCTTTCCATCTACCGTTAAATTAAATGGCATAAAAACACACAACAGATATATCACCATGTCATGAATTAATATATTCATGTGTTAAGCCAAAATGGAATAGCTGTGTACTCAAAATAAAGTCCACCCTTGCTGTTTCGGAAAGTAGCAGCCAGGTGCTGCTGATCAAATGCACTTTATTAATGGATCATGGGCAAATGTCACCACCATTATAAAAGCAGTTGTTTTGGGGCATTTGCTGGTCTCCAGCATGTGTTAACACAATGCCCAGAGGGAACAACATCAGTACTGACCTCAGAGAAGGAGCTGTTGCTGCCCATCAATCTGGGAAGGGTTACAAGGCAATTTCCAAATACTTTGAAGTCCATCATTCTACAGAGAGAAAGATTATCCTCCAAGGGAAAACATTTAAGACAGCTGCCAATCTCTCAAGGATTGGACGTCCAGGCAATTCACCCTAAGGTCAGACCGTGCAATATTCCAAGCTACGTCTTACAATCTACGAACTGCAATTAGCGTTTTAAATTGTTAAAGCTCATGCCAGGCACCTTAGAAAAGACTAAACCAGTGTGGCTTTTTTATTTTTTATTTTATTTTATTTTATTTTTTGGAAGAGCCAAGAAGAAGGCTGTTATGTCTAAGAAAAATGTGCCAGCATGAATTAGGTTTGCAAAGTGTCATCTGAATGACTCACAAAATGCCTGGAAGAATGCTGTTTGGAGAGATGTTTGGACATAATGTACTGTTTCATGATTGGCAAAAATGAAACGCAGAACATCAGCACCAGTTCCTCATACAGTGCATCCAGAACGTCTTCACTGTGTTTCAATTTCCATATTTTTGTTGAAGCCATGAAGCAAAACCTGATTAATGTTTTCCTTAAAGGAGCACTGCACATGTTAAAAGGTTAAACTTTTTTCCCCCATTCCCGTACATGGCCTTACTATTCCCCGAGGTGTAAAATGAGTTATCTACTATTTACCACAGTTGCACCTATTGGCTGGATCAGACTGGGCTGCAGAAACAAATGAAAAGGGCAGCATTCCATTTTCTTTATATTTCTCCTTCAGGCGTAACAGTGGCTCTGTGACCACTCCAACAGTGCTGAGATAAAGATTTATCCCAGTAAAATCCCAAAATCTAAAAAAAAAAAAAAAAAAAAGATAATATAGTCAGTGTTGCTAGATTGGGTGGGTTTACACCCAATCGTGCTTCTTCTTTTGAACCCATTGAGCTGAAAAAAAAAGCTTATGGACAGGTTGTAAAAATTTGGAAAGCTTTTCATAACATTTTGCTGTTTCTAGAAAGAATTAATAACAATCTCAAAATGGTTATAATTGTGTGGTAGAAAGCTTAAAAACTTCCACATTTTAATAAAAGCCATCTCTTTGCGCTTATTTTATTAGTTCATTTCTTTTTGAATGTTTAGAATCTGTGAAACTGATGTCATCAATGAATAATAGTCTCTGGGTAATCAAGTCGCACTTTGTATTGGTCAGTGTTGTAAACGCCCCAAGTAGGGTTGAGTTCTGCTGATCAATTTAAAACATTTTGAACTAGAAATGTTAGATGAGAGAGGAATTTTTTATTAAGTTGGATTTACAACTCACTTTGAGAGGATATTGATAAAAAAAAAAAAGTCAGATGCAATGACATGATCGTTAAAGTGATCTTGTGTTATTTGGTAGCCTGATTGCACATTTAGTGGGGAGCCTGTATGTGCAACATTTTTTTTTTATAGCATTTTCTTTATTATGTGTTGAATAGTTGGGCTGATTTTACGTTACATTTGTGCTGGAAGCTATCAATCATATCTGGCAACACTGAGTGTAGTGCTGTGTCCATTCAGTTAACTAAAAAATAAATATAAGCACTGTTGTCAGGCTGAAAACTGACTGAAGTAAACATTCATACTAGGAGAGGTGATTATAGCAGCTAAGGAGCACAAGGATCACAACAAAGCAGTGTTCCCTGCAGCCTGCAAGTAACCTAGGTTTCTTCCATTTGGCTGCTCGCTTCTGCTCTTTGTGCTACTCACTGCTGTAGCTAGTTCTGCCAGCATGAATGTTTACTCCATGTGTTGACCTCAGTGCTGACGTGTCCAATATAAATTAATGCCGCTGCTTCCTGCTTGGTCTCGTTTGCTCCGTTATTACTTCTTGTATTTGTTTGGAAATAAGTCTGAATATCCTTGCAACAGTGAGCACTGAGCAGCACAGCCGGCCCGTCTCTGGAGTCTACGAATGTCTGACTCTGTGACCCGCCCTTCTCTTGTTGTAATTGGTTAGCATGTAGCCTAATTTGACTGGTTGAATTGTATGACTGACAAATCAAAGATAGAAACAATAAAGTTGACCACTCGGAAGTAAAAACAAAACCCAGTCCAGGACGGGCACGATTGGCTCTGTGGGTGGGCATAGCCCCTAATGCCTGCCCATGCCAGGCTTGATTAGTCAGTTCATGAGAGACCCAATTTGGGTCGTACTCTCTGAGCGTGCGTGTGACGTGGTATTCGCCCTTGTTCACCTGGCTATTTTGTTACGTCTCCACCGCCATTGATGCATTAGCGAGAGAATACGTCGCAGCGGCAGATGCTTTTCCTCTTCTCCCATTTGCGTGCACAACACAGGTGTCATTTCAACTTGGCAAACTTCTGCAAAAACTTTAGAACTATCGCAATGCCCCATAAATCTCTGTGAAAGTTTTGGGGGATTTTTTACAAATATTTTAAAATATAAAAACGACAAAATCATAGCTCTCAGTATTCACTAACCTGACCCTAGCCAGATTGATATCGCTCCGCCTAGCTTCACTCACATCCATCTGGGACATCTCCCATAGAGAGTGATTTCTCCAACCAATTTTATTGTCCAGCCAATCAGGACGCAGGGCTGGAATTTCATAGATGTGACGTAGTGGAGAAGCGACCGTGAGACTGATTCAGACAATGGCGGCTCGCATCGAGGAAGCAAGCGTTAACATTGATGCTGCTATTTCTTCCATGTTGTCCAATCTACCTAATATTGTTTCATTAAAAGAACATCAGAGAACGGCTCTGTTGGCTTTTGTTGGTGGAAACCATGTTTTCGCCCTTCTCCCGACCGGATTTGGCAAGTTTTGTTTTCCGGGGCACGCCTGTGGCGGAGCGGTTAGCGCAAACCATATTAGGAGGCATTTAGTCCTTAACGCAGTCGGCCCGGGATCGACTCTGACCCGCAGCGCTTTGCCGCCTGTCTTCCCCCCTCTTCCTGTCAGCTCACTGTCAACAAAACACGTGCCACTAGAGCTGCAAACACAAAAAAAAAGTTTTGTTTTTTCCTGCGTCACTCTCACAGCGTCATCGGTTGGCTTTGGTGTGAGTGGTTGAAATAGCACGTCGATAAAGATGACAGACAAGTGGCTTATCCAATCATATGCAAGGATTTTTGATAAGGCCC
This sequence comes from Fundulus heteroclitus, assembly GCF_011125445.2. Lineage (NCBI taxonomy): Eukaryota > Metazoa > Chordata > Actinopteri > Cyprinodontiformes > Fundulidae > Fundulus > Fundulus heteroclitus. The sequence continues at coordinate 29,027,408 of NC_046373.1, read as the reverse complement.
AGCCTTCAATAAAGGCAATTCCTATGGAGATGTCCCAGATGGATGTGAGTGGAGCTAGGCGGAGCGAAATCCATATGGCTAGGGTCAGGTTAAGTATCCACAGCATTTTCTCAATACTCTGTTTATAGCTGTAGTTTTAAGGCTGTAATTTACAGCCGACTTCTAACAACTTCTGGAATAGACCATCAGCTTGACACACCTATCTTTGGGCAGTTCCACTCATTCCTCGAAGCAGAAGGAATCAAGCTCCTACAGGTTAGATGCGAAAGATTAGTAGACAGCCATTTTCAGATCTCTTCAGATTGGAGTCAAGTCTGGCCTCTTGCTGCGCCACTCATGATTATTAGCACAATTGTCCTGAAGCCGTTCCTATAGTATCTCGTTCGTATGCTTGAAGTCGCTGTCCTGCTGAACGAACACGGTTTTCTCCAGGGTGTGTCTCTGTACATTGCTGCTTTCATCTTCCCCTCTATTCTGACAAGCCTCTGTTTGAGTTCAGCCTTGAGGAAAAAATTTAAGACTGGGGGGCTGAAACCACAAGAAATAGTAGAAATAAAATCAGACTGTTTCTAATGCTATAAGAAGCCGCATTCATCCCTCCCCAAGGGACTGCTCCTCACGGCACATGGCTGTACACATAAACTCTAAGGCCTATCTGCCCAGGCCAATCTTCCTCTTTTGCCTGCTGCTGGCCGGCCATACCAAAAAGGCCCTTTCTCCTCTGTCTGTGGGCCCTCCTTAGGAGGAGTTTTACACCAGAGAGACTCACTACACGGGCGCAGAGTAGAATTGAAGCTAAGTAGCAACGGTCTGCAGAGTTCCCCACAATGCCGAGCTTCCTATGGCCAGAGATGCTGTTGAGAAGTGTCCAAAGAACCCGCAGTGAAGGAGGGTGATAGCCGCTTTATCGCCGCCGGCCAGAACTGCTAGCTTCCGCCACAGATGCCTTGTCTCCACAACTGGAAACAAAGGCAGCGGTGTTGTAGAGATGATAGGGGAAGTTAGGATGGGATGAAGCCATTTAAAATGGTTTACTTTTAATGTGTTTTTACAGTGTTTTTAAGGTTTGACTGAGGTTAAAACCTGGAGCTAACAGGCTGAGCGACTGCTGGCATAACTTTGAAACAATGCTATGCTGGTTTATTTTGGGTTGTGCTTTACGGTTATGACACACTTTATTTCCATAAGTGGTTCCAAACACTGATGGGACATTAATGTTTGTGTTTTCAGGTCCGCTCATTATTCCCAAATTATAGTTTAAAAATCCCTCTAAATAAGCTCTGAACGTCTGCTAGCTTTAGCCGATATTAGCCTCCTTTATAACTTACTTCTAACCCTAGTTAACATAACTACGGTTTCCTTGAAGATAATACTTTGTTTAGCTCCATCGTCTGATAGTGCTACGGGCGTTGGTACAGCATTAATAGGGACCATTAATGCCAATTTAATGGTGTTTGGTGTAACCTCATTCCATATTCTTTAAGATGAACTTTGGTTCTCTAATATATGATTAATTCAGGTAAGCAATATTATATAACAATGTTCCCTGGATGTGCCTTTATTTCTGTTAATACATTTTTGTACTTAGAAGATAAGTTGTCACTAATTTATTCCATATGTGTGCAGAGTTTACTGTTTGCTGAATGCCAGTGCTCAAATCACTCTTTCAACTATTGTCCTACTACCAGCTGATTGAACTGATATTCACCAGACAATACCTAACAGACTAAGAGTTATTTGATAAATATTAAATAACTTAATAACATGTGTAATTGCACAACACCTCCCATTTCCTGCCGTTGAAAAACATCCTCGCAACATGATGATGCCACCACCATGCTTTACTGGAGGGATGTGAATGGCCATGTGACGAGTGTCTCCTGGTTTCCTCCAAACATGAAGCCAAAGGGATCGATATTTGTCTCACTAAACCAAAACGTCATGGTCAGATGCCTTTTGGTAAACTCCAGGCGGCCTGATCCTTTTTATTTTGTCATGACACTTGAAACCCTAGAAGATGGTTTCTTTTTACCCGGACCATACTTTTCAGACATAAGAGTCAAAGTGGACATTTGACTTCTGTTACAATCATTCGGACCTTAGCAAAGCATTAATTTAAAAAAGTTTGACATATTAACACAGGAAAGCGGTGCTGTATGTATTGCCTTCTCTATTACTGCCATTTAAAGGGTAAATATATATGTGACCGTCTGCCTTTTAGTAATTACTTCTCTGAAGAGGAGCAGGTTTATGCCTTGCCAGACTGCACCCACACGCTGTTTGCATTGTTGCAACGTGGTATTTTTAGGCTTGGTTTGTAATGTGTGCTTTTGAAGATGACTGAATGAAACGCAGCGTCCATCTGAAGATGGGACTTCAGTCAGTGACATAAGCCTAGTGCCACTAATCTTCAAAGGCAGATGCATTAATTGGGGAAAAGCAAGAAGCAGAAGCTTGCTTTTTTTGTCCACTGCATGTTTTGAAGTCCTAATTGTTATTTAATTTGTGCTGTGGCTTTGTTGTAAAGGCTGTGAAATCCTAATTGCATTGCCTTTCCTCCTCCTTGTCACTTTGATGTTGGCGTGTCTGGATCCATCCAGACATTTTTTCTTCTTGTGTAATTTCATTTAAGACTGGCAGAACTGTAAATGTGACAGACGAGCTCTCAGATCATACGGCCCGCCTGATACCTTTGCTGAAGAAGGTATCACGATGAAGGCAGGCTTGTCGAATGTATTGCTGTGACATTTAAAATAACAAAAGTTGGCCAAAGTTGCTCACAAATGAGCTTAACTAAGTACATAAGTGCATTATAAAAGGGTTCATTGCCTAAAGCTCAAACTTCTCCTTTTTGCTTCCTAAGATGCCACTTGACCACGCAGAAATTTTGAGACATAGTTTTATTTCTTGTTTAGTTTGAATTCTTACCAAGATCGACTAGGTCTACCTTGGTCCCAACTACGCAGAACCAGTCGCAGAGAACCGCAAGTGAGTCTGCCTGGCCCCATTCACTTCAACCATATGAAATTGCTGTGACTTTATACAATCCAATTTTCCATTGGCTGTTGTCCACAGTAGGTTATAGCAGAATTTAGTGCTCTAGATAGTCTAAAGCGGCATGTTAGCCAGACATCATGATCATTGTTCCCTGCAACCGCTTCCCCTCCTGATTCTCCCATTTTCAAAGTTCTCCAGCAGTGTTGCGACCACCGCATTTCGCATGTATTTGACTGTTTGCAGCAATTTAAGTAACTGCCTCACACTTTATCACAACTATCTATTAATCTGTGGTACTGTACATGTCACCATGGTGATCATTGCGGAGAGGAATGTGATAGTAGGAAACCCTGACGAAACGTTTTGCAGACTTTGGTTTAAGATTTAAGTTGGCTTCTGGGCATTATTTTATTCATTTGAAGTGTCCTTTTGTGTAGTTGTGTCACCAGCGTAAGTATGAATTGCTCTGTGATTTTGAATGCTTATGATAAAGTCAATCTATGATTATAGTCTGATATGGAGTGGGATTAAAGTTTGAGAGGAATCTGTTTACCCCTTTACCGTCTACGTCGCTAATTTCCCCTGTCCTTTAAAATGAACGTATGCATGGGTCAGAGTTGCCGTGAGGACAAGACATTTTCCCGCCACGTTTTTTTCTTTTCTTTTATTTAAATCACAACCCTGGTGTGGAAAGTAATGTATGCAAGTGTCAGGCCCCATTTCGTGCTTAGGCAAGCCTTTTAAATGAGGCCCCTGGGCTTTTACTCAGTTTAAGACTTTCTGTTTCTTAATTTACAGCCAGTTCTTGGTATTTTTCTGGTATTTTTTGCTCGGTTGTTATTTTGCTGAGAATAGGTGGTTCAGCTTAAGTTTTCTCACATATTTATCAAGCACCTTTTGATACTCTGTAGAATCCATGGTAAACTCAGTATTTCATTATCGCTGATGTTTCTCTACATTATCTGCTAAAGTAAGTAAAATTGTTCCTCCTTAACTCCCATACAATAAACCTTTGCCATCTCTATCTGATTGTAGTAGAGACATCCACATTCACATTAACAATATCAAGAACCTGGTGTAGATCCTGTAATGATATTTGAGGAAACTTCTTTTAACATCTTTGGGTCTGAAATTTATTGGATGACCAATCCTTGACATGTTGAGTGATGTATTTAAAGGTAGAGTGGACATTTTTTTCGGAAATGTTAGTAAGAAACGCCCAATAACTTTTTGAATAACTGCTCATGCGCAAGAGCATCTTACCTGCTCTTTTGCTCCTTAGGGGGATCGTGTGAAAGAAATCGTCCAAATCCACTCTGGTTTATTTTCTTTCTTCTGAGACCTTCCTCTTCTTCTCATAAACTTGTAGGATAGTTTGCTTCTTGAACTCTCAGCCATTTTCAAAATATATAGTGAGAGCAGTGGCACTGCGATGAACGGCTAACACCAAAGCTAACTGGATAAATAAACACTAGAAGTGCACAGCCAGCAAGCGGAACCTAACAAGAAACGAGCACGAACACTGGTGTTACGTGAGCGCGTCAGAATGATGTTGGACAACCAATAGATAAAGTGATCCCCCCCAGAACTTGAAGCCGATAATGATTGTCCACTATACCATTAACTAGGGCTGGGCCTTTATGGTAGAGTTTTATCATTATTATGAAAAATGTTGTATCATGACAAAAGTCTGGATTTATCTTGACAATAAATTCCAACTAGTGGTGTCTGAAAACCCCGAAACTGCCAATATCGTCAGGATTGTTGTTTTTGCTGTTTTCTCCGTTGTTGGTTTATTGATAGCATCGCTAAATATGAATACATTCAAAAATTTTATTGAATGCACTTTATGTGCAGTTTGGTGACAAATATCACACTTCTTTATATAACTAGAATTGTGATGAAACATATTTCATCTGTTAATATATGTATGCTACCTTTTAAAATGTTTTGTAAGGACAGTGTTTGTGCTTATTGGGCTATAATTGACATGCAGTCACAGACACACAGTTTCCTGAAAAGACTGCAAGAAGTACTCTTTCATCATCACTTTTATTGTTATCACAACATTACCACAGTATATCGTGATAAAATTTAAAGTCCATATCGCCCGCCCCTACCTTTAGCGTCCTCTACTTGTGGACCATTTCACAGATGTTTGATTAGGGTAGGTGGCAAGTGGGAGGGTCCTAACTTCCATGTTAATCTATGTATCCATTCATCCATCACCCACCCATCCATCCCGATTATATAATATAAACACTTGAAGAGCTTAGTTTCCGAACAAGACTCTTTTTACTCCTTAATTTCCCCAAAAATGTTTTGGAAAATATGCTAATTGATTCTGGTGAGCCTTGTTCTTGTTTGTCTATCACAGAATAAACAGATCTAAAGTAGGTCCAATTAATTATAGCGTCCTTGAATGAAGGACCCAGATGCTGTGGGGTTAGGGCTCCATGTACCGTTGGTCATTTTAATGAGTCTAGTCAGGTGAATCCTCAATGTAGTAAGGGTTGATGTAACCTTAAGCAAAGAACGGGAAACGGACTGTCTGGGTTTTGCTAATATAAAACTTAGCAACACCAGCAGTTTAAAAAGAGAGACTCAACCTAGAGCTGTTTGTTCAGACTAGATGAATAATTTATGACTCGTCTCAGCACACAAGCCAGCTGGAACTGGTTGTCATCAAACGTGGTAGAATGGAAGGTTACAGCAAGTTTTCTTTTACTAAGAAGGTTTAATTAACTATGTGCTATCTATATTTGGTAATAGTGTTAGTTATAGTAGTTTTTCTTCGTATGCTGCATTACTGCATCATCGAAACTTCAGTTGTTTTTATGAACTTGTTCTTTTCATTTTTGTGAGCGGTTTTAAAAATAGTTTTGGTTGTTGTATTACAATAGGAAGAACTGAAAACTTTCATTTTAAGCCAATTAATATTTATATTGGTACATATACATTCTGTATAATTTTCAGTTGCATTAAACACACTTTTAGTGTGTTCCATTTACCCTCCAAGTGGGACCACTAAACATGGAGCAATGGTGTTCTTCTAAGAATGCTAAGAAACCAGCGGGGAACCAGTGGGATTTGTGGAGTGTTGTGCCGGAGTTACCAGCACACGTGATTAACAATTTTGTACATCCTAACATTGTAGCAGTATCTTTGCTGGTAGAGGTTGGACTGAATTCTGAGTCTGATTTATTGAGAAATAAATCATCTAAAGAGCAACAGTTGATTACCTGTGTCAGACTTTGAGCCTTGGGTTGTTAAAGAACCTCCAAACTCCAGGTTGGGATTCCATCTTCAGGGGGTGCTAACACAGATTTTTATTTTCACTTGAACTCAAACTTCCATGTACAAATAACTTACACCATATCTTTCCTTTTGCTTTTGCTGAAACCTTATATCACAATTTACTGGGTACTCAGTCTGTCACTCTCGGTCCCTGAGCAAGACCCTTGACCACAGATTGCTGCTATTGCTATGTTTACCTGCTCAAAATTCCTTGATCAGTTTGAAATGTGTTTGAATTGAAAAAGTAAATATTATCTGAATACATTGTTAAAAGAGTGATCATTACATACCTTTACATGCACCTGCTTTTTTCAGAATACAGCCACTAAGACCTGCACAAAGTCCTCAAGTTTACTTAAAAAAATCACAGAAGAATACAAATACTTCTGTGCTGGAGAAAAACAGTTTATTTATTTAAACAGGGCTCTCGGCAGCGCATTTCAGCATGATAGACGGTGCTGAAAGTTGTCAAAGTTATGCTGACTATTAGGTTCATCAAAAATGTGCACAACAGATATATATATATATATATATATATATATATATATATATATATATATATATATATATATATATATATATATATATATATATATGTATATGTAGATATATATATATATATACTATGTATAATATATATTATCTATATATAGATTATATATATATATACTAATATATATATATATCTAAGTTGTATATATATATCTATATATATATATATTAATATATATATAATATACTATATATATATATATATATATATATATATATATATATATATATATGCACATTTTTGATGAGCCTTATATATATGTGGAAATATTTGTTAGTTTTTTATCTTGATTTCAAGTTCTAGAGAAAATCATCAGGAGGAAATTGCTTGGTCTGGTTTTTGTTCTGTTTTGTCAACATTTTTTCCTAATGTTTTCTCAAGATCAATAAAGGGCCATGCAGGTAATCACTTTGCCAATACATATCTAATGCCTGATATTCCCCAAAAACATTTTGCTGCTTTTCTCTGCTTCTTAGCCCATCTCCAACCTTGATCACTTTTTAATTATGTAAAATTATCCACAGTGGCTCTGTAACAACAGCACTTAAGACAAAATGTATTGCAGCCGTTCATTTAAATTCAGCATCATAAATAAATTCCTTTACTGCTGTCACAATATTGGGTATTTGCCTTGCATGATGATGCTGTATGGAGATACGTTATGCTGCCATTGCTTCTAAGACAGACATGCTTTGGTCAGCCTTGGTATGAGGCTCACCTACTCGAGATCCCTTACAAACATACACATTGCACATGTTCTACTGCTTTAAGGTGCTATGCAGATGTCGCAGCAATGATCCAGTAGTGACTAAACGTCTCACGCAGCACCAAACTTTCCTGGCCAGTTATGCTGACCTAGCCGTAAACACAACATACCTGCCCAGACTGAGAAGCTGTGTATTGAATACACATGGCGTAAATCAGGTTGGCTGTTCTGTCTGCACTTATGAAGACATGTTGGATAGTCTTCAACATGAAGGTGCACGTCCCATTTTATGATTAATTCAGCTAATAATTACTTGACCAATTGGGGGGCCCTCATACTGTTTCTACAGCAATAAATCTTCAGCCCAAGGTCGTCAGGATATCATTAAGTATATAATATATCAAAGAAAACAAGATGATGACAACAAAAAGTTCATGTACTCTTCAATCTAATACACGCTTGCCAAAAAAACAGGGGCACACCATAACCAGGCCCCAGAGACTCATTACACTTGACAGGATTCAGGGTTTCAGAGAGTGTCCCTTATTTATTCATATTTAATCCACATCAACATATTTTTTGATATGTCAACATATATGGAAAGATAGACAGCAGCGTGACAGCAACTTTACTTTCATCTATTAGGGGTTTTAGCTACAGATTTTAATTCTTTTACGGTTGTTTACTAAAGAGAAGTTTTTTACAGACACACCAATGTGGATAGAAACCTCTCTAGACTGACAGCTCTGATTGAAAATGATTTTGTGTGTTTTATATTGGCTGAAAAAGTGTGTTTTATGCTACAGGTCAAACATGTAAAGGTACTTCCTGTGACAGAGGAAGATTTGTAATGGTTTGTTATAATACGTCATTGTAAGTAATCATTGATTGGCACAACCTTAAATATTTAACATTTAACGCTACAAAATGATCAGGGGTCAGAATAGCAAAAGACTTTGTCAAGTTTTAGTCTATAAATTGGAATAAATGTCCGTAAGTGGAGTCTTCTCTAACTTTGTTTTTCTCTTATCTGCTGTTACAGGATGGCCATCCAGGTTGACAAGTTTGACTTTGAGAGCCTGCCCCAGCTGGACCAAGAGCCCGCTTGCTTCAGCAGCCCCAAACAGCTGGAGGAGGAGCGGCAGCACGCCCAAGGCTGCCAGATCAACAGCAAGCTGGACATCTGTTGGAGCATAATATCCTTACAAAGTGATTATAGAGATTGTATGGTGGCATAACAGCGGTTGTCCCAAAGAAAGGGACAAAGTTCTGATCCTTAGTACTTTCACAAGATCATATAGTTTTGCCGGTGTTGTTTGTTGACATTATTTAGTGCAGTGACACAGCACATCTGTGTCGTCTGACTAGAAGCCTTCTGGTCAGCAGGGATCCCGTTTGCCTGAACTGACAGATGGAAAACCAAATGTCCAAAGGTTTTCTGCTTCAGACTTGAAATTTTTACTGTTTTTTTTTTTGGGTGTTTATTGTGATGTAAATGTAATTATTTTTAATCAATGTTTCTAAGCACGTGGCACATGCTTAGAAACAACCAGGATTTCAGAAGAGTTTTAATTGTCTGCGTTTTTTGCTCAGCCTTAAACACGTTCACAGCAAATGATTCAGCCTCGAGGGTTCTCTCTGAACAGGTTAAAGGCTTTTATCCACTCCACAAGTTCCAAGTCTGTTTTGGTACAGCAAAATGATGAACCTTTGACTAACTCTTGCCTTAAATCTGATAAATCTGAGCTATTTCAGACAGCAGCTAGGAAAAGTTAGGAAACACTCCAATTTTTTTCATTTTGTGTTTCCAGGGACCAAAACTGTTTTGTTGTATTTTATCGATTAAATGTTGGATAATCTTAGGTTCATATAGTACCTTTGTAGCAGGTCTCCAAACATCTAATTGTGTCTGTCCATCCAAAAAAGACTGGGCCATGTTCTTTTTTGGATGAAGAACGACGCTCAAGCTGTCATCTCCCCAGCTTCTCCAGCTCTTGAACTGGTTTTATTGAGATTTTCCTAAGCGGACCCAAGCCTACTAATGATCTGGTCCTTTTAAAGCTAAATTATAGTTTGATTTAGACTTTTAATTTGGCCCCATAAATGGTTTTTAAAAATCCTTATTGAAAGGAGAAATAAGCAATATTTCACCACTAGGTGGTGCTTGAGTACTGTCTGTAGACCAAAACAAGATGTGTGATGAGCTTCTCCTTTCCCTTTTCACGCGTTTTCTTCTGTGCGCATATGTGTAAAAGACAAAAACACAGCAAAACAGCATCACCTTTCAGACGAACATTTCAACTTGAGAAGTAAGTAGCTCATAACTTTCTAATGCTGTTACCAGGAGGACATTTTGATCTGGTGGAGGTGCTCTCCGCCATGTTGCTCCAGCGCTGCTCTACTCTGACCGTGGCATTTTAGGTTCACATGCACGTACATGCATGTGCAGCCGGTTCAACTGTAAACAAGAGACTGGAGAACAACATGGAGAAATGCGGTGTGTGACGTCATGCCATAGACCATCTAAAAAAAATACCTTTAGTTCTTCACATACCTATTTTTTAGTTCTTTCTATCTAAAATAATGACATTTCACTTATTGGTCCTATAAAGCCCCACTGTGTAATATATATATTTATATATAATTTTTTTTAACTCTGGCAGAGCTCCTGTAGACAATAAATTAATTTATCTCATCTCAGAGCCCCAGTGTGTAATATCTTCACACTGGCACGCCATCTAGTGGTGGGCTAAATTAATTACAAAGAACCTCACCCGTTAAGCGCGTAATAACCTCTACGGAAGCTGCAGAGTATCAAAAGTGTGACTACTAGTAACGTGCAGTCGCTTATTTGGGGTCTCACATAAGCGACGATAAACACCAGTAAAGAGACCCGGTGTCGCTGCGCACTACAGACAGTGAAACTGTCTATCCCTCCCTCCGCCTCCCTTTCACATACTCCCTAGGAGGGATAGAAGATGAACAAACTAGCCGTCTCTGCCGGGAGGACAGAGAAGTCGCTGGACTACATTGCCATGTTTCTAATGCGTCCCTTTCGCTGAGCAAAGAGTATGGATGCTACTGAAATCAGAAATAGCGACGCAACATTTCACCAGTGGGTGCACCTGTACCTATGGATTTATAAACTACTAATTCGAAGTTATGAGAACGCTTTAATTTTTGATGTGATGATATTAGACTTGGCCAGAATATCTATTTATAAAAGCAATACTTGATTTTTGCTAATTAAAAGCCAAATTAGTTACTCACTGTCCCTTTAAAAGCATAACCTGTTTCTTTATATTTTGAAAGTGTCCTCATCAGATGCTCCTTTACAGAAATGAAGTTGAGTTTTATCAGAGGGGTATTTATTTTTCTGTATCTGTTCTCTGACAAACAAAAAATATGGGTAGAAACGTATAAAAACCATCTGCTTCATAAAATCTGTTTTACTTCCATAAATCTTCATTAAGTCCATATGTTTCAATTACCTTCTTAGCACCCTGCCAACCACGCTCTGGCTTAAGACTGACTCTGTATTGCCAGCTTGGTGCATTCGTTATTTATTTATTTTTTCCCTCTTGATGAAATTCTACTTCCACAACCTGAAAAAAAGTGTTTCTAAAGACAGGGGATGAAATCTCTGAAGGTTTTACTTTCTTTGCAGAACCACCAAGTTGTTTTAGTTTAGTGTTGCAACTAGGGCTGTATGATTTTGCCAAAAATCAAACTTTCGATATATTTCAACCATAATTGCAATTTAATTTTTGACTTTTCTCTGCATTGACCACAAGAAACAAAAATGGCTTAGAGGTAAAGATGTTTGTAAACAAGCACTATTTAAAACAGGAAATGTAACAGTTTTTACCAACCAGAATATTCTTATTCAAAAGAATAGCTTGTTGAGTTGGACATCAATCCTTGTTGAACGTAAAGAGCAACCAACAAACAAGTCTATGTATTAAACAGTTTGACTGGTACTAATGCTATGGTGAGATTCCTGAACGTTTCTGGTACGAACATTATGATTATATACACTCTAAAACAAATAATAAAATGAGATTCTCCCATGTATGTCTTTCTCTTGATGGGCTGCACTGAAACGTAATTTCACAATAAAACGATTCAATTAAATTATTACCGACACCTAAAGGACGTGTCTCATCCATCGATTGTTATGTAGACCTTTTTTTTAATTGCGATTAAATTGCAAATGCGATTAATGGTGCAGCCCTAGTTGCGACCAATGTCAGAACAATAATATTGACTTATTCAGACAGAGTGAACATGTCTGACTCCCCTCTGCTACAGCAGCTGTGGTGACTGGTCTGAGTGTGTTGCAGGATTCATCCATACTGCCTCATCTTAGCTGGTTTCTAAGCGGCCGCAGTCAAGCCATGGTCGTCAACCACAAAAAGCTGGATCCCTCCCTCCAGAGAAGGGAGGGAGGGATCCAGGGACTCATGAGCAAATGTCTTGCTCATGAGTAATGGTAGTATGGTAGTAGGATGGAAAGAGAGAGGCCTTGTCTGAGTAGAGCAGCGCCTCTACTTCATCAAAAGAGGTCCATTGAGCATCTGATCAAGAACCCTCCCAGACATCTTCCTCTTTGCTTTGCTGGACACATCCTACTGGAAGGAGACCCAATGCGAACCCTTTTTTTCCCTACATCCGTAAAACTTCTCTGTGGTCTTCTTCCTTTTCCATTTCTTGAAAGCTCCACATGTCATCCTTTCTCCAACAAATTCAGTGTTCCTACTTTAGACATGTCCAACAATCTCAACTTTGTCTTTCTAGCTTTGATTCCAAACATCTCGACTCAGTCTAATCAGTTTTGCTTATTGCCAAGGACTTAACATCTAGCATCAGTGCCTCCTCTGCTCTCTTCTTAATGCGTCCTATGCGCTGCTCATTGCTTTGGTGATTGAACTTGTGTCATTCTCTGCAAGTACATCTAGCCCTCCTCATTGAATCACCCCCCTCATTCACATGACTAGATTCTACACTCAACATCCTCTTGGATCGAAAAAGATCTGTCAATATCCCTCTGATAGATAGCAACGGTTTCAGTAGATTATGTCTTAGTTAACTGTGGAAACAGACCTACAGATAGTTATGTGGTCTTTCTACACTTGCAGACACACAATTTCCTTTTTTCCCATAAATGATGAAGCATTTCACTTTCATGTCTGAGCTTCCAGATGGACATGAGTGGACCAGCACCACACACGTTAGAGTACCATCAACTCCAGTTCTGATGCTGAAATTTGCTAAACGTGCAGACGTTCGTCTGTGTGGAAGGGCAACCCGGCTGTCTGGAGTCATTGAAACGGCGTAATGTAAATCCGGCTTCAGGCCAGCTTTTACTTCATAACATGAAAAACAAGACAAATGAGAGATTTGATTACGCCACGTATCGCACTCGAAAGAACTCGCTTGGCCCTGAGCAAAGTAAAATCTACTTGAATCTTTAATTTATGAGCTCGCCAACACCATATTACTGCTGTTACGGCGATTATTTCCAGTCTGGAGTTGTTCGGAGCAAAGAGGCTCGCCATGTGCCGTTCTCTCCTGGTGTTAAAAAAAAAAAAAAACTACAAGGGAGAAAATTTGTGGGAATGCTCTCCCTGTGGAGGTCCCAGCGTGGATGTTAAATTCCTCTCTCACCAGCTGACCTAAGCTGGTGCTAAAGATCTGCTTCCCAGTTAGTTATTGTTGAACCTCCCTGTAAAACTGTCACAGCCAGAGTAATACCTGCAGTTTGTCTAAAATACCGCGGCCAGCCGGAAGCAGCGGCACGTACGGCTGACCTCAGTGAACACCTCTGGAGCGTTTGGACTCGTTGCTGAGTCTGCGGATAACCTCCGAGGCACCGTGCTCAGCTGTACCCCTACGGCTCAGTCTATTTGTTTTATTTCTAAACTTAGATGTCAAGATCTTCCTGCCCGTTAAACCGTCTTTGCACTTCTACCGCTCTCTGTTTGTAGGAGCCAGAACCCTTGGTTGTAGCACAACTAATGATCTGAAAACCTAATTGTGTTGTGTCGGCCCAAAGTAGACAAAAAAAAAAACGATCTGCATACTGAGAGACAGATGTTATGCTGCTCTATTGTCAAACAGCTAAACACATAAAATCCACGGGGTTTCTCTGAAGCCTTAAAAGTAAAAAAAAAAAAAAAAGTCCTAAATACAGAGACTTTAATAAATTAGAATATTAGAAGTTGATTTGTTTAACTTCATTTACTAAGTAAAACACAAAATGGATTATTTACACACTTGCTGATGTTTTCAAGCCTTTCTCTTAATTATACCATTTTTCTGCTTACAACTAATGAAAACAGCACATTTAAGATTAGAGACAAGATACGATTACAAAAGACCGGAGAAAAATAATGCAGAAATGTGGACTTGATGAAAAGCATGTTTCACACCTGCTTAAAGGTTGCCTCTTTCAAACACATGAGTTTAAAAGTATTATCTGGGCCTAGTTCTTCTATGCTAAATCTTAAATTAGATTCTGATCTCTGAACTTTCAAGGTTCAGTCATCCATTGCTTCATTCATTGACTCTTTTGTGTGTTTTTTACAGAAATAGCAGAACATGTGTGTATTTGAATTTGAATTTGAATACCTTTATTAGTAGTACCCCAGGGGGGGAAATTACATTTAAGTATAGGCTGTCCAAACATGTTTAGACAGGTGCCAACAGCTGCTGCCCTAGAAGGCGCTGCCTCCATGACATTTAACCTACCTTAGACTCTGAGGTATCTCTGAGGCAAATCCAGCGTGTTCCTTAGCAGAACATTGCTGTGGTTCATCCAGCCTTCCTGTTATCGGTCATCCCTGTCTCTCGCTCCCTCACCGCCTGAATTAACTGCAGACATGCCTGGACGTGTAGTACTTTACAGCTTGAGTTAGCATATCTGTGCTTCCTGAGCACTCATTCTGGACAAAACACCAACCTTCACTGGTGTGTAAATCAGACTACCACAGCTCAGTCTATCCCACTGAAAAAGTGTTAAATGTTCATAATGTCACCGGTCAAAACTCCAAAATGCTCACTGAGCTCAGCTGCAGGTGCAAATGGTAACATGTGATCTGCCCTTTGGGTTTTGGAAGCAATCCCAAAGACGACGAACCTTTCACTGCAGTCCCGTCTGCTTGTCGACGTCTCCTCTGGTCCTGCCGTCCTTTCCTCACGGCGCGCATTGTACTCTCCCCTCAAAGGTTAATAGACACGGCTTTGGAGCTCCAGGTCCTTCATGCCTAACCTATTATTGCAAATGTCAGCTGTGTAAATGATCAGCGCTGTCCTTATCATCACACATTATCTGGGTAATTGCTCGCTGACAGCCGTATTTGTTTTGATGCAGTATTCATGCGCTGATAGCCTTCCCAGCGATCAGTTTAGCAGTGTGTTTATTGCAGCTTGCTCCCTCTGTGATGTTGACATTCACATGAATCCACTGTGTTAAATACCACATTTTAATACAAACGTTTATTGCATTTGGTTAATATATTGATTTATTGACATCTCCAGTGGTTTCTATAAGTAAATGTAAGGCGCTGTGCTGTAAAATGCGAATGACTTAAACTGTTTGCTTAGATGGCTGTCAAAGCACCAAATGCAGTCATTTCCCACAGTATGGCAAAGTGTGAGGCAGAAGGGGGCATTGATTTTTGTAAAAGGCATGATATTCGGCGATCAAATTGCTCTAGGCATGGTTGTGGTTCATAGTCCAATTGATTAAGTCAGCATTTCAGAAAATTTAAGGTCTTTCATGATTCAAATCAAGGTCTTTCTCGGGATTCATAGAAATCTCGATGGTCCTCTTTTAGGCTTATGTTTTATTTTTGTATTAGCCTCTCACTACTCTCGGTGCCCCTGGGTTATTCATCTGTTAGTAACTGGCAAGGTGAAAAAGAAAAATACGGCCTACAAACCAAAACACACCCGAAGCTATTCGGGGGAATCCCTGCAAAGAAAGACATATCCGTTTGCACAAAAGACGAAGCGTTTGAAAACCCAAGTCCAAGTAATTGCAGACAATACAAAAGTGCTCTATACATTTTACTATAGATTTTATGATGATGCTTCATATTAGGAGTTTTAATTTATTACAGTGCCTTGCAAATAGTTTTCACTCCCCTTGAATTTGTTCACATTCTGTCACTTCAGAACAGCATAGTCATATTTTGGGGATAGACCAACACAAACTGATTTATATTTGTGAAGTTAATGGAAGATCATGCCTGGTCGTGTAAACATTTCATGGAAAATGTCTGACCAGCGGCCTTGTGTTCCTCAGGTATGCATTTTAGAACCTCTGCATTTAAGTTGCAGCCTTTTGTGGTGTGTCTCTGACCTTTGCCGGCCTGGCCAGACAGTAGTTATATTTTTAGGAGACTGCCTACGGAGGTGATTTTCCAAGTCTTGCCACAGAATCTTGAAGGATTTATGTCTGGATATTTTAACACACAAATATTAGTGGATCAGAACCGTTCCACTGCTGCGCCAGCTCCATGGTCAGGGCCATTAACAGGTTTTCTTCCAGGGTTGCTCTGGATTTAGCCCCCTTTGAACTTCCTTTAACTCTGATCAGCTTTCCTGCCCCTGCTAAAGAAAACTATACCTAAAATATGGAGCTGCCATGTTTCCCCATACTGTGGGGGTTGTGGGTTAAACATGATGCGCAGATTGTTTTCCCCTTTCCACACAGGATTTAGCATTTTGGTCAGAAAGTTTAATTCCGGTCTCATCTACCCAAAGGCCTAGCTTGTGCAGTGCACATTTAAAAGAACTAGTTGTCTTACCGACAGGTGGTCCTCCGTGAGCCGTGGATCGCTGCAGCCCCTCCAGAGTTACTATTCAGTTTAGGTGGGTTGCCGAGTCTTCTTAGGTTCGCCGTTGTGTAGCACTCGTTGCAATTTCAAATGTATTGAACAGAGCTCTGTAAGAGGAGGAAGTTGGTTTTATACCCTAAATATATAAACTTTCCTTTAACTTTCTCCCTGACCTGTCTGTTTTGGTCCTCAGCCCTCATGTTGCTTTTTGTTCTTTGATGTTCTGCAGCACACCTCTGAGGCCTTCACAGAACAGCGGGGTTTATACTAACAAAGTAGGAAAACGCGGATTGTTGTTGTCCACTAATTAAAGGCAACTGAAGCCGCTAGATTTTATCTGGGGAAAGCTCGCCACACAGTTTGGAAGACCATGCATCCTTTTTAGATTCCACTTCACAATTATGCCGTACGTCATGTTGGCTGACCATTTAAAGAAAATACATAAAAGTTTGCTAGTAAAACATCCTGGAGGTGTCAATACTTTTTCAAGGCACTGTTGTTTACATGTAATGACTAGCCGGCATATTTTTAGCTGTGAATTTAGAACGTTCTGTGTACAAAAGCCAGTTTTTGCAGGTTTGTCCCAGTTATACCTTGTTATACATTTCTGTCAAACATAATGTGGGGTGTGAAAACGAATTCAATAAGTGTAGAGCGTTGATTCCTATATTTAATAGCGGCTAACGAGCACAGATAGCTTTACATGCTGTTGCCCTTAACGAAAGCCACCCATCTCTGCAGCGACGCGGAGAGGCCAGTGTGGAGGGAGCCCTCAACCAGCTGGTCCTGGAGCACATGCAGCTCGCGCCTCTGCAGTGGGGTAAGTTTCTCAGAAATGTGCCTTTCAGGTTATCAGGAGACATTAACTCTCCAGTCTTATGCTCAGCACGTCAGAATTGCACGCGCTTCCAGTGAAACGAGAGCAACTGCTCTGCGTCCACTTCTTCACCTGTCAATTAGCAGCCCCGCCACCATCGTCTCTGGCCATGTTTTTATCTGCATTTATAATTGGCTCCGGGCTATTTTGGAGAAGTGTAGACAGCAGCTTGGGGAATGTGTGAATCACGGAGGACTCAGAGAAATTGTAGGAGCCCTCTTTGGTCGCACCATCTGTGATCATCATCCAAAATCACTTTTGATTTATTGCGGGTGTTTGTTTTTCGAGATCGCCGTCCTCTCCCTGGTCACTGCCAGCATTTGGATTTATCACCCGGGGCTGCCCCGCTTTAGCAAAAAAGAAAAAGAAGCAATCTGTGGACTGATCGGATCACGTGTGCAAATGATAGAAACGGGATAAGGCAGAAATAGAGATGGCAGAACACTCTGGCTGTTACCTAGAGATGCACCTGTCAGACATTTATGGCTGATTTCCAGATCACTGGGTAAGGTTTAGACCTACCAATACTAGAACTGTAATATAAAAACCTCATTTGGATTGCTCCAGTCGTGAAAGGTCAACAGTTATGTGTTTTAGATTTAAATTCATATTAATAGCAGAGGCAATTAAACTTTGCACATGGTAGAGCAGACACTTAAAACTGGGTCTTAAAATTGACTAAAGGATTACAAAGTTGATATTTTAAACAGTCTTTAGCAGTTGTATTACCACAGTTTACTCCAGAAGAATGACTCCTGTCTTAACTCAGAGATGTCCCATAAGGTTGCAGCATCTCTAAATCTAACATGGCATGTGGCCGACCTGAGGCTAAAAGCTCAAAAGAATAAAACACAGCAACTTTACCAACCTCCATTTAGCTTTCCTCTGTCTGTTTTATTTGTGATGCTGTTCTTTGTGATCGGTTCTCGCTGAGTGCAGGGATTTGCAGCAGCTGTTGCCTGAGGTCTTTATTTTTGGTCTGTAAAAGGAGCTGTGCTTTGAGTTGTGGGGAATTGTTGATTGCTATCCCATTAATTTGCTTCAGCCCATTAGGATGCCTTTATCAATGTTGCCAAGACCATCGCAAACTCCATTATGGGTACAGTTCAATCATTTCCCTCTTGTGAGAAGTCGTTCGTGCAATTGGATGCTTTTAACACTGTTGTTGCATTGTGTGAGTTAATCTGACAGAGCTCCTGTAGACCAATTTAATTTACTTTCTAGAAATTTCTATATAGTTTATCTGATTTTATATCTTTTCCACGGATCTGGATGTTACAAATCTACTCTTTAAGTTTGTCTATACATTTTTTTTCCAGATTGCCTCAATGAAACTCTCCATCTTTTTTTTTATATATATATATATATATATATATATATATATATATATATATATATATATATATATATATATATATATATATATATACCAACCATATTGGTTGCTTAAACTTCCTGTTTCTGCGATATGCTCTGCTCTGCACACTGTACTCAGACAGCTGTTGTAGTTGTGGAGAGCTGCACAGAGAAGAGCTGAAACACCAGTCTG
Source organism: Fundulus heteroclitus (assembly GCF_011125445.2). Taxonomy (NCBI): domain Eukaryota; kingdom Metazoa; phylum Chordata; class Actinopteri; order Cyprinodontiformes; family Fundulidae; genus Fundulus; species Fundulus heteroclitus. The sequence goes on along the minus strand of NC_046373.1, from coordinate 29,008,586 downwards.
TGAATTCTACAGTGTTCAAAGACAAACGCTACGATTATGAAGATGATTTTCTGCACACAGTTACATTGAGGCACATTGAGTAGAACAGGCTAGCTTTTTTATAGCCTAACACCTCATTAAACTTCTCCAGTTGGAAAAAATGTTTGTTGGATCAAAGACTGCAGCTGTATATGTTGTATGTTTATATACATACTGTACGACTGTTCTGTAACAACTTTTGTCAATGACAACAGATACTTTAGGGTCCAGAATGTAATTTTTGGTTGAGTTAAGCAGGGCATGATCACACTAATGTAGACTGTCATTTAAGATTTCTGAAATGCAGTTTATTTTATTGCACTTTAAACTTACCTTAGTTATCAACATGTACATGTTACTAAGTATTATTAAGCATTTGACTTTCTTATTTGCTATTTTAATTTTTACACCTTTTTATTCCTCAGTTTATTTTTTTTTCATAACTTTATAACAGAAGACATAATAGTGCTTAAACTATTAAAACAGGCAGTTTGTTGTCCAGGCTAGTCTTTGCTCACTCAGTGACATCACTATTTGACATAATCACATAATACTTTACCAACCAAGTGTTTAGCTCTGGGAGAATGAGCAGCTACACCCAAACATCAAGTGCATTTTTCAAAACGGATCTCAGTCCTAACGGCACACAACTCTTAGTCATCAAACATAAAGAAGAATCCCGGACAAGCCCCCATTGTCACTAAACTCCTGACTGAAGGAAAAAAAACACAAACTCAAAATAGACAGTTTATTCGTCAAAAAAGTTTGTTTTTTTTTTTGTATACCACACAAATAATGTGTTTCCTGAAGCATGGAAGAAAGGACATGAAAGACTTTGCCAGAATAAAGACACTGGTCTTACAAAAGAGGACCTTTTTCATGGGTGTCAGCTAACCTGGTGCGGCCCTTTCATTTATCAAGGCTGTCATTCATTGGTTGACCTTGTCGTAAAACCCACTCAGACAAACACAGAGACTCTGTCAGGCCTTTAACATGACAATTAAACATGTAAACCTTTCCTTATTGTTTAAGCATTCTAGAGGAGAGCCACTGGTTGAATAACAAGCATCAATCAAATCAATGAAAATGCTTAAAATGTAAAACCAAAGAAAAATGTAACTATTAAATAAGAGTCTAATTAAATATATGGTTGCAACAAACTTTGTTGAAGCAAAGTATTTGAGTTAAAAGCATGACTGCTTTCCCATTCAGACATGTTGTGCCTCAGGGTGGATTTAAAAGAAAGATGCTCTGATATCTGTCTGGGATCAGCCAATTATGCAGCATGAGAAACTTGGTGCCTTGTGATTTGTCGCCGTAGAAACCCATATGAATAATTAATCCCACAGCTTCCACTTTTTGGGAACATGGAAAGTGCCACTGCGTGTTTTATGCCTTTGTGTTTGTTTACAAGCTCATTATTATTGCAAAATCTGAGGAGAAGAGGCCATTAGTAAAAAAAAAAAGGTACCTTAGAGGTATCCGCCCTACACTCACGTCAGTGAGGAGGTAATAAAATAAGATCATGCATTTTGCAATTCTGTGCAGAACTACAAATTAATAAAGGAAGTATTTTTTTAATAATTTTTATCCTACTGGATGCTGACTATTTGGGAAATTTTACACATTTCTGTTCGGAACTCAACACAAGTTCATCAGTAATTTTGAGCTTTTATGGTTTCTTTTAACTGTTCTTATTCCAGTTTGAACAAGTACAGGATAAACACAACTTCAACTATACCTTCTAACTTTCTACACAGAATCTGAATGACACATCCAGGCTCAAATGTTTACATACTCCCATAACCCTCGTTAATTTGCGGTAAAAAAATCCCTTACCAAGTTCGAACTTCACCACAACGTTTTTCGCCATCGACAAGTGTGCGCAATAATTCTGAATAGATGTTTCTTTAATTTGATTGGTTCCCAGGAATGTTTCTGGCTTTTAAGCAAAGTGCTCAGATTTTCTAGTTTTGATGGATGCTTGAGATTCTGGTTCTTTTGGAATATTCAGTTGTGTCCAAGAATTAACTATCAAGCCACTGATTGCAAGTGAACCTAAATAATGTGTAGGTAGTCCCCGTCCAGAGTTATTCCACTCACCTTGTGCAATGCACCAGTACCACTGGCAGGGAAACAGTCCATCAGCAGGAAGCTGGAACCCCTTGCATAAAAATCACCTTCACTTATCCTGGCATACTTCTTGTCATTGTGAAAAAAAAAGATCAACCCTTTGACACATCTGGATAAAAAAAAAAAAAAGTCGATTTTGGAGCAGGAGCTTCTTTCTTTGATGACACAACCAGGGGTAATGTATAACAGTCTGGACCACTGTTTCCGGTTCTTGTCAGGCGAAACTGTTTTGGTCTTCACCCACCTTATTATTCTGTTATTTTAGATCTTAGATCTTCAGTTCTGTGTAGAGTAGATTTATGCATATGAATCATCCTTTTAATCCTAACATAGAAAAAGAATCAGCTGAAGTCATGCATTACTGTTAAAGGGGAGGTTAAAATGCCTTGTCAGGTTAAGACCTAAGGTAGAACTCTTAGCATCACTTTTTGAAATATTTAGAGAATTGTTTGCACATGTTTAAGGCTGAATGTATAAAAATATTCTATTCAGATCAAGAAAAGAACATGTTAAATTAAAACTTGTGCAGCAAACTCTTTTTTAAAAAACATCAAAGTTGTTTGCTGTATTATCATTTCCTCCTGGAAAAAGCGATTCAGATGAAAAAGGAAAAACAGCAGAGTCTCCTGTTCAGGATGCATATATTATTCCCCACTTTATTATGCTCATTTATTTACTTGATGGGGCGGACTCAGCCAAAGCTAAAGTTCTGCAGAGTCTTGTTAAATGTCTTGCTTTTGTTTTATTCCAGTCACAGCAAGTCTACATCATAAAAATCCTTGTGACCTTTTATGATGAAATCTACTGAAACAGGGTCGTCTGATGGTTTGAGATTGATGTCAAGAGTATTTGAATCATTTAAATTTCAGTTCTAACAGTCTGTTTCCCCTAAATTCCTTAGGAATGTACCAGTCCGTTAAACAACAACACAATCATTGCTAATTTCACAGTTCTGTGCAAAATGAAAGACGGCTTGAATGTGGACAAAGCTGCTTTGGAAATTTTCAACTTTTTTTTTCAGAACAATGCTGGCTGAGTGGTTTAATTATCTGTCAAAATTTTTGAGCACAACCAAAAAGTGTCAGAGGGACGTGTCAGGTACTTGAAGACGCTTGATTGGGAGCTCCAACATGGAGCACTCTGAAATTAAGATGTTTATATCTCAGATTTCTCTCAGGCAATTCTCTCAGTTCAGTTCAAACCTAATTCTGTCTATCTCCAGAAACAAAACTTCTTCCCAGTAATTATTTGGCTCCGTTGCTCATACATGAAGTTCTAATGTAGCATTTAGAACAGGTGGTATCGGTTGCCTTGTTTTCCTACCTAGCGTGTAAAGAACCCATTGATCGAGGCTCCCCAGCTGTCAGGTTGATTAAAGGTGAACTGATGTACCTCGTGATAGGAGTCGCTATGTCAGCTTAATGGAGTGTTGCTAGATAAACAGTCACCTGACCAATCAACACGTAGTTCCCTGTAGGTGTGACCCCCGTTGTGCTAAAGCAGGGCATGAGGGCTGCTTTGCACAGGAAGCGCTCTCTGTCTGACATTAAATGGGGGAGGGAGGGGGTGTAAAAAGGGGCTTCTTGTTACAGAAAGGTAAACTAACTTACAACACAGAAAATGTAACTCTTAAGAAAGGATGCAATTTATTCCTTTGCCATCAAGCTGTTCAGATGAGATTAGTTTAAAAATTTTAAGCAAAGAGAAAAACAACAACAACTCATGGTTTGAAACAATATGAAACAAGAGGGTTCCAGGTCAGTTTATCCAGTTTTTACCCCAGTTTTGCCCAGTTTCTTTCTTTGACCTGCAGCGCTTTAGATGTTGTTCTGGATTCTTTTGTGACATTTGGAGAATTTGATGATGCTCTTTTGGAGTAACTTATTAAGGCTGGCCGTTCCAGGGAAGGCATTGTAACACTTTCCAGACTGATAGATGTCAATAACTATGTGTTGCTTTTTGAGATCTTTTAGCCGACTGCCTGCTGTCAGACAGGGTCTATTTTAAAGGATTTGTTGATCCTGCAGGTCAGGCACTAACCAGGCCTGGGTTTGAAGTTGAAGTGAACGAATATTTAATCTTGGATAATTAATTTAACAAACGGGTATTTACTTTTCCACATAGAGCCCCGTTGCTTTGGAGAGCTTTCCGTCCCTAAATGATAAAATCATCCGCTTATCTTTGCCTGATTTGCAAACTTAAGTGTTGAAAAGTATGAGGAAATCTGCAAGGGGGCAAATGCTTTGCACAGCACAGTATGGATCACGGATGGACATTAAGAGGTTCTACATGTTTTCTAAGAAAACAAGAGTAAAAAAAGGCTCTTGTTGTTTGTTCTTGCACAGGTTCTTGCACAGGCTTTTTTTTTTATTGCTGTACCTAAGCGATGAAGCTGAAAACAGTCAGCTTAAATGTGGACTTTGCTCCCACTCACTTACCCAGGGACACATTTCAATGGAATACAAATTCAGCCATGAATGGAAAGACAAATGTTTAGCCTGGGAGAGCGATGGAAAGAGAGGGGTGGGGGATGGGGGCGCTCGCTGTAAAAAGCAGAGAGATAATTTAATAAGACAGCACTTCTGAAGCAACTCACACATCGTATCCCTCTTCTGTTCTGTTTTAAATATTTACTGAGGACCTTGCCTTGACTTCCATTCATTTTCAAACCTATCTATGGCCTAACCCTACCACTAATCTGCAGCAAATTGACACCTTAGTCCTAAACGTGACCTCTAGCCCCAGTAAAATAAACGAGGACCTCACTTTACATCAAGCGTTGGTGGTACACACACACACACACACACACACACACACACACACACACACACACACACACACACACACACACACACACACACACACACACACACACACACACACACACACACACACAAACAAACAGATGGTCATTTGGAGCAGTCACAGGCAGCGGTTTTCTCAATGCAGATGAGGGACACCACAGAATAATCTGCCTTTAAGCTTTTGTCAGATGCTCAGTTGCCACGAGTACAGCAGGACTGACAAATGATGCTGCCAGAACAGCCCAGACCGCCTAACGCTGAAGTCCTGTTACGGTGATGATGATTGGGAGCGCTGACCTGAGAGAGACAGAGAGGATCTGAATGAATGCATGCATGGCTGAGATGACAGAGGAGTGTTTTGACTGCACCTGTAGCTGGTGATATGTCACATCTGTGGGCACATCACTTCTGCTGTTATCTGCACTGCAGTGATAGCGCCTGTGGGAGATGATAGAAAGCCTTTCTAAAGCCCGACTCGCTTACAGAGCCGGTCCAGTCTACCACCAGGCTGCTGGGGAGGGGGAACATCCGCCAACAGCGGCGCACCTCCATTATCCGTTATAGATATGGTGAGGATGAATTAAAACACTGGGATGGGATGTGTTCCAAACCCGTGCAGCAAGGCGTCCAGGTTTATACGGAAGTTGTGGTCATTACTACATCAGCAGAATTTCTCAGAACTTTCGTGTATGGACAGAATAAAAATTTAACAAGCAATTTATTGCTTCCTTTGAACAAATAGCTCATTATGGTTTTGCTGCTCTGGTAATTTGATCAAAGTAAAAGCACAGCGAGTGAGCTTAAAAGTAGTGCAAACCTACCTGACACCCCATCCTCCACCACTAAGGAAATGAACAGAAAGAAACTGCTATGGTTTATGTCCAGTTTTCTGTTTTTAATTACTTCTACTCCTGAATTAAGTCAAAAACAGCTCCACAAACTGTGAACATGATTATCCTTTTTTAGATTTTTTTTTTTACAATTCTGCTGATGAAACAATAAATGGTATTAAAACAGGCTCATTCCTTGCGAGAAATAAATTGCATAGGTTAAAGCAAATTTTTAGTTTCTGTTTAGAAATAAATAAACAAAAGAAGTTGAAAACATGCTTGATTTTCTCATTTTAACATACATTTTAACCCTTTTTTTAACAACAGTATTTTTCTTCATTAACATAGGTTCAGAAACAAAACCTTTACTGAAGATACATTTTGATAAAATTAATCTTAAAAAGAAACATTTGCATGTATGTACTTTAGTAAGGGCATCTACCCTAGACATTGTTAGGTCGTTGCTACACAAATAGTTGCAAGACTCATTAAATAAATCAGAACTTTATTTCATAACTTGATTCAATGTCTATAGACAGTATGTATAGATATAATTTTTCGTTTATTTTAGTCTAGCTGATGTTTGCATGACATGAATAACAAGGGACCTTCAGGTGTATAATTTTTTTTTTCAGAAATACTTGTGGTTTTACAGCACTTTAAACATAAAGACTATTTAACTATCAAACATTGCTGACTCAAAAAATGCTTTGCTGCACAGACATGCTTAACTCCACTCCGAAGGTCAGTATCATTAAAAACTAGAGTCCTACGTTTTAGATGAGATACAGCACCTCTTTGTCCCATGTGTCCTGGTGAAGTAATGTCGCTGTGTAAAGGAGCTTACAAAACTTCCAGTCACTGCTGATTTGCACACAGGTTCTTTCCTAAGGGAATTTCCCACAGCTGCAAGCACAACCACATGTGACTAATTACATTAGTTACTTTCTGCAGCTCTGTTTTTTCCTCTCTGTCTTTCACTATAGTGATACAGAGAAATAAAATTGGCAGCTCTGGAAGTTTTGTTTTCTCTTCATTTTATTGAATTACGCTGTGCTCAGTGGTACATGTTGTTGAAACACAGGGTAAATGTTATTAGCAAAGGCTTTGTCATGTGCAGAATGAGTCCTATAATGGAAACCAGCACTTTTATTTGACCTGCTTCCATTTTATCAAGTAAAAATAACATTTGGCAAAAATTTGCCAGAATCACAGGTCTGCCTGGCACACTGCCTACTAAAACCTTTTGTGAAACAAATGTGCTTCAGCTGATTCAGTCCCTGTTTGCTGCAGTGATAGTCAAGATTTGGATATAAAATGTCTGAGGCTTCTCCTATATTTTTAGGGGTTTTCATGTAGTTTTGCAGTATTTATTTTGACATTTAGGCGACACTCTGAATTTTTTTTCTTTGTTTAATCACCTATAGAGCAGACATGGTGACATTTGAAAAAGTGGTTCCACTTGAAAATATTCTTTTAATGCCTTAGCTTCACACAAATACTAAAAGTTTACATTCACACTTTATAACTGTGAAACTGTACGTGATTTATGTCCAGTATGCAATTTCAGGCAGAAACGGGTGCATTGTGAATAACTTTGATCTTACCGAGGTAAAATTCCAAGAGAAATCTTAGAATCTGGGAATCTAAGATTTTTCTAAAAATGGCGTCACTAAGAGCTACTAGTCTTTTAGTCTTACGATTCTTTGTGAATATGGGCACAGTTTTTTTTTCCCGTTTTTTTTTTGTAGCCTAGAACAATGCAGCGCTGCCACTCTTCCACCATTTGCTATGCATAACCGGTCAGCAGGCGTAGGCAGGGCTATATCACTTCTTCCTCCCTTATGCTGCGTTCAGACAAAATGCCTGTTGCATCAAGGGCATCAGGTTTACATGCAAAGTCTATGGCGGACGCAAATATTTTCACTTCGGATCACTGATAAATGTTAACATCAAGATGCCCACTAACCTGAGAGAGATGGACACATACTCTTCAGCTGAAATGAGTTGCCTGTATTTGGTGTTCTTGCGGGAGATGCAGGCACCAATGCCTATCAGCAGGTTGTCAAACTGGGCTCGGGTGAGACGTAAATAGTGCTGAAATCGACCCTCATCAGCACGCAGCTCCTGCAGTGGGTGGTGAAAGTCACCAACACTGCATGAAAAGTGAGATTTTCGTCACTATGCGGCACTGTAGATTGTCGTGGAAGTTCAGGTTAACGGCTGTTCACGGCAATTTGCAGGCAACACCGAAAACTGCCGTGAATTGTCAGAAATTGACGTGGGCCTACCTTGGGAGTTGTCCCCCCAAGACCCCCCTCCTCCTAATTCTAGGGGAGGCTTTAACATGTTAATGAAAATGCTGTGAGCTAAACAAATGTAAATCAGGGTTGCAGGGGGAGTTTTACCCCAAGTGACATTTCTCTAAAAGGTAAGAAAATCTCTGGTACAAATAGATCAGGCTCTATATAACCTAAATATAGACTCTTACATTTTACCTTGAATTGATTTATTTAATTAAAGTATGCTAGATTACTGTGTATGCCATTAGCAATGGCAAATGTTATGTAAAAAAAATACACAAAATAATTTATTTCAAAAATTTGTTTTAATTAGAATCAGTTGGTAAAATGTGAATCAGAATCAGCAAGGTAAAATGTGCATTCCATGCAAACATTAGAATCAGAATGAGAGGTCTGCAGAGATCACAGTCTCCTAGAGCTCAACTACTGTGCATAGTGGCATGACTACAGTGACCTTTTTTTTGGTCTTACTTAAATGCACAGAGGATGTATTAACTACACATCTCCCAGCAATGCGCTCAACTGGCAGAAATTATGCTGGGTATGACGTGTCTGTTCCCTGCAAGCCCCAAACTTCTATTGGCTTTCGTTCTGCTGACACCAAAACACTGTGCTTCACATAAAGCATATCAGCTGTGTCATTGCATGACAAAGTCCCAACCATTTGTCTTCCTAAAATACTGGCAAATTCTGCACCATATTCACATGTCCATGGCATATGAAGCTGTTGGCTCTGCTGAAATTGCCTCATAATCTGGACTTCAATTGTCCTATTGTTGTGATTAAACTTTCCCAGTATTCCATTAAAACGCTCAAATGAAAGCAGGGTTAACATGGGGTGCAAGTTTTGAATCGCATAAAAATGTGTATGTGTCACTAATTAGGTCAAGAATAGATTATGGGAGTGTGGTATATAGTTCAGCGGCTAAGTAGGTTAAAAAATGTTTACGTTATTCAAGCTAGAGCATTGAGAATTTGTTTAGGGGCAGTTAAATCAACTCCAGTATGTGCTTTACAAATAGAATCAGGAGAAATGCCATTATGTATCAGAAGGCAACAGATAATGGTTAATTACTGGATAAATTTAAAAGGACATAATGAAGATCATCCAGTTATGAAAGTATTAGAAAGTTGTTGGGAAAGACGAAAGGGTCAATTTAATAGTTTTGGATGGATTGGGGATGATAGAGCAAAAACATTTAATGTGTATAACAAAGAATTCAGTCCAACAGTATTGTGGGCTTTGAGACCTACATGGATATGGAAATATATTAATATAGATAGATCATTATTAAATATTAAGACAAGAAATATAATAGAAATCTGCCAAGAATTTTACAATCAAATACAGATTAAATATAATGATTATTTGCAAATTTATACTGATGGTTCGAAAAATCCAAAAAATGAAGCAACTAGTGTAGCTGTAGTGATTCCTGGATTAAAAATTAATATTTCAAAAAGAACATCTAATTATTTTAGTATATATGCGGTAGAATTATGTGCTATATTATTAGCTTTAGAATGGGTGGAGGATACAAATATAAATAAAATAATAATTTGTAGTGATTCATTATCTGCATTATTAAGTATAGAAAAGGGATGTACAAAGATTTTTCGTTTTTTTTTTTTATTCTGGGATCATAAGGATTTGAAGGATATATATTAGGATCCAATAGATGGCAGTAATGCAACAACTATGGATGCAAGCTGTCGTTAAATCCTAAAGAAGAAGAAAAAGAAGAAGAAGAAGAAGAAGAAGAAGAAGACGACGACGACTTTACTGTGTTTGGATTTTACTGGTATGCCGGACAACGTCTCGCGTTCAACTCCTCTAGGACGCGATCCACAACTTTCAGCCAGTCCGCAGACTGACGAGAAGAAACTGCTGATTGCTATCAGTGGACTGTCTCGTCAGCTTACTCAACATACTGCCGACATGAATGAGAGGTTCACTCAACTGCAGAATTCGGTAAACTCCAGGTTGCTGTCCATAGAGGACAAGATGGCGGCTCTGCAGTCGAAGAACTGTGCTGGAGAGACTAACTCCAAGAAGAGAAGACGGATGCACAAAAGCTTGCGGTAAGAATATATTTGACTGCTAGCTAAGCTAAAAGTAGCCTAGCCATAACCCAAAGCTAAGGGTGTATTTTTTGTGATTTACAGTACGCCGTCTTCACAACTCGGAGACAAATTGCAGGCGCTATGAACCGGCGCAAGGGTAAGATTTAAAGAATATGCTTTCATTCTGCGATAAAAGGAAATAGATACGGATAGATACCGATCATAACTGTACATTTTGTTTTCACAGACTAAGCACGCCTCATAATGAGGCAGTTACCTCCTATCTGCTCGGAGCAATAACTGCAAGCCTCGATTTACACTATATTGATAAAGACGACATTGTGTGTAAGTGTTAGGATATCAACAAGGTCAAGGGGAACGGTGAAACAGTAACATAAGGGACTTGTTTTACTGTTTCTCCCTTGTTTTTAATGTTACTGTGACTTGCGTTTGGTTTTTATTCATACCACTCTCATTTGTTTTCCAGCCGCCTGTAAGACGTATTACGAGACGGTACGCAGGAGCTTCAGATATACGCAGCCAGAGAACTCAATGCGGGCGGAAGCTGCCAAGAATTCAGCTCGGAGTCGAGCGAGAAGAAAGAGGGTAAGACTTTATTTGGTGACTATTTTTCAGGTGCATTGATAGATGTGTTGTGTCCATACGCAGTGCATCCCATCGCATAATACTGATTCATTGTTTTGTTTTTTACAGCTGCAGGAATCGAGGCAGAGCGTGCTAGCTGATGAGGAAGTGGAACTCTGGATGTCCGCCACCGTCGACCTCATGTCTGACGAGGAAGATGGCGTCGTTGGCGGGGTCTCTGGATGGATTGTACCGCCGTCATTTCGTAGGCCGGATCTCTCTGAACTCTGTGTGAAGCTGCAGTCCCGGTTAGAGGCGACGCCGAAGTACAAAGCCACGCACAGCAGGCGTCTGCACATCGGACCTGCCTCGGAAAGAACGCCGCCAGCAGTTGCCTACAACCCCGAGGAGGCGCACGGACAGTTCACGGAGTTGTAGTTTTTTGGATACGCATGTGTGGGAAGATCCTCGCGTTGTATATAGTTGTGTGTGTGTGGTGTGTTTTTAATAAAGCTCTTTCTTTGCATAAACATCTTCCTGGCAAATGTTAATTTCCTGTATAAATTCATTCATGTCCTTGAAGGTAGCCTAATGATAGTGTAGTAGCCTACATAAGATAACATGAATATACAGCATTTTATATATATATATATATATATATATATAGATATATATATATAGATATATATATATAGTATAGATATATATATATATATAGATCTATATATATATATATATCTATATATATATATATATATATATATATATATATATATATAATATACCAATCACGAGTGATTTTACTAGTTTGAAAATAATGGTTTCAGCCAATACTGAGTAAGAACATTCTGGCCTGCCCTGGCCACGTGTGGTTTTGCTGCCAATCAGGAGCGATTTTACTTATTTAAAAATAGTGGTTTCAGCCAATACTGAGTAGGTTATTCAAGCCAGACGTGGCCAGCCGCGCGGGTTCGCTGCATTCATATGCTAATTAGGGCCATTAGTGCAGCTGATCGCTCTCCACATACGTCAGAGTCCGGTTCCGACAATTTGTGGCACTGAAAACGGCGACAAGCACGGGTTGCAAATTGTCGTTAACTGACGAAAATTAGGGAGATCTGCGGTAGTTTACGGGGACGAAAATCTCACTTTTCATGCAGTGCAAACTCAAAACGGCTGAGAATTATTTGTGAATTCAGACACGGCACAGATTATATTATATTATTCAGTAATAAAGCCACTCTCTCAATTTCATCAATCCAAGAGTCCGGCAGAGGAAAAGAACAGGGTAGCTCCTCTCCACAGGAGCCACTTTGTCAGACACGCTGTCAGAGCGTTGAGGCTCTAGACAGCGCTTTGGACTTTTATGTGCACAAGCTTCCAAGTTGGACGCCTTTTTAACGTTGAAAAGGAGTTTGGTCTGGATGCAGCATTACTGTAGAGACAAATATAAGTGTTAATTAGATTTTAGCTGCAATGATTTTCACTCTATGCCATTTTTGCAGCAGTAGCAATAATTTTTCCTCTTTTGTTTTAAACTAAAGATAATGTTAAGGAACTGTATTTTCCACCATCCCAACCTGTTAGTGTACCTGTCCCCAGAAGAGGTTTGCATTTTTCTTTTTCTATGATGACACAACCAAAGACATACAAACCCTTCATCTCATCACTCCCATCCGAGTAGTGATAGGTTTAAATTTGCAGCAGCTGTGTGGCCCTTTTATCTGACAGATGGGCACTATGAAGTTCACCAGGTAGGCAGAGGCTGATTTATCTGCTTGTTTTTCAGCACCGTCTCAAAGCTCAGTCAATCAGCCATCTGAAAGGTCTCCTGTTGAAACCAGAGCGAGATAGCAGGAGGACTCGCGCCTTTTTGGAAGGCTCTCTCCATCTTCAAATCCTTTGGTTGGGATTTACAGAGGCAGCGCTGACTCAGATTGCCTCAGTCGGTGTGTGGATGGAGACAAAGATAGTTGCATGTGTGTCGTGTGCGTTACTAGGTAGAGTGGCGCAGTGCCTGGAAATATGTCTTTCCAAAGGTGGTATTACATGTAAAGATTACTGTTGGAAATGGTGTTGAACATATGGTCATCTTCCTTTTTGTCTTTGTAGTGTCTTATAAGCTTGTGTGGGCTGAGCACATATGTACATGACACTTAAATAAAATCATCCATTCATTACAGATTATCTTTCAGGAATTCAGAGTTGTTTTTAACGAGTCAATTAAGCTATTATGCAACTGAATAATGATTTCTACACATTGTTCCATAAATGATTAGCATAACACAAGACTATTTAACAAAGCACTATGAATATATTTATGGCACATTAATGGAAGTACGCATAAAAGGGTCATTTGTCCTACTTTGGCTGAAATCGCCGGCCTCATCCCGTCAGCCTGGTAGCTTTAATGTGGAAATGAGACTATGGATTAGAGCAACCGACTCAGTTTGCCTTTCTAGCCCGTTTTATTTTCTCTCTGGCGCTGTGTGGATGTAGAGTTAGCACATTTAACAGGCTTGGACTGTCTGTTAACGGGCATTTATCATGGCCACAGAACAATCCGGACTGTCGGTGCGTCAGTTTGGGCAAGCTGTGGAAATAAATCAGAACTCCCCCAGCATGCCACAGATAGCACGCTGCATCCGCACCCATTCATTTAAACCTGAGGGACGGCATACAGAAGCTGCAAAAAAAAAAGGAAAAAGTTGTTCAAAGTAGGTGAGGGGAAAAACTCTGAAGCTGCGTGATTTTTATAGGTCCCCACCACACTGGATTAAGGCTATGCTAGTATCTGACACTTGTAGTCTCTGCATTGTCCCTATGAGGTCTTCTGCTATATATTTAGAGCACAATGGTCTCTTTATGCGTGAAACAGTATAAGAGTCCGATTGTTTTCAGAATGCACAAAACCTAACGTGCATGGTCATGGATTTTGATTATGTTGATGGCATCATCTCCATGATATGGGGGTTGTCTGCAGCAGCATCTGGCAGCATGTTCTAACATCCTGGTGCAGAGTGAGACACTTGTTGCCAGGCCAGGGGCCCAAGGCATGTGATGATTGTGGGTTTATGTTGCAGAATTATCATGAGAACATACTAGTGATATCTAGACCATGGGGACCTCATAGAGACATGGAAAATAGCAGTGAAAAGTATTTTTGATGAGTGCTAAGACTGTCGAGATTGCCTTCTACACGAAGTTAGGTGGGGTAGGTTGTAGTGTTTCTCAGGGTGTTTTCACACTTCTGCTTATTTTCACCAAGGAAAATCTCCAAGCAAACCAAAACCTATCACTACATACTACTACTACTACTACTACTACGTTCAGGGTGTTTATTTCACAGATGTGTCTGAGACGGGAGAACCAAATGTAAATAAAATACATTATTGATCCCAAATTAAATAAAAGTACAAGAAGGTGCCGAGGTCCAAGCGAGTAGAAGCCAGATGTGTCGGATTGAGGTCGGATCACCTTCACCCCATAAACAAATGTTTCTAGAGTTTTTTTTCCTGGAACCGTGCCAAGAGCACCTCTTCCAATCGGTCCCAGTAAAGTTATGTTGGTCCACTCCTTATATAATTGCTTTGTTCACATTTACGCAAATGAACCAGTTTGTTCTAAATGACTAAACACCTCTGGTGTGGAAACAGCCTTAATCTAAGCATGTTTGCCACAGACGGAGCTGTTGTGTCAATCCCTGTGCTGAGAGCTGCTTAAAGTCACAGTGAATATAATCCCCTATCTTCTGTTCTCTTCTTGTTCTTCAAGATTCAATTCAATTCAATTCAATTTTATTTATATAGCGCCAAATCATGAAACATGTCATCTCAAGGCACTTTACAAAGTCAAGTTCAATCATATTATACAGATTGGGTCAGATTATACAGATTGGTCAAAAATGTCCTATATAAGGAAACCAGTTGATTGCATCAAAGTCCCGACAAGCAGCAGTCACTCCTGGGGAACCGTAGAGCCACAGGGAGAGTCGTCTGCATTGTACATGGCTTTGCTGCAATCCCTCATACTGAGCAAGCATGAAGCGACAGTGGGAAGAAAAACCACCCATTAACGGGAAGGAAAACCTCCGGCAGAACCGGGCTCAGTATGAACGGTCATCTGCCTCGACCGACTGGGGTTACAGAAGACAGAACAGAGACACAACAAGACAGACAAACAAGCACAGAAGCACACATTGATCTAGTAATCTGTTCTACATTAGATGGTAGTAGCGGGTGAGCCGTCTTCTCTGGATGATGTCACAGTTAACAGAACGCCAGACCAGGTGTACCTACTATGAAGAAAAAGAGAGAGAGCAAAAAGTTAAAAGCTGAAATGACGACAGTCATTTCAATGTAATACAATGCAAAACTGGAGAACAGTAGACTGAAGAACAGTAGAAATCAGTAGAGTGAGAAAATTAGACCCTGATGTCCTCCAGCAGCCTAGGCCTATCACAGCACAACTATAGAGATAGCTCAGGGTATGAGCCACTCTAACTATAAGCTTTGTCAAAAAGGAAAGTTTTAACATTAGTCTTAAAAATAGATAGGGTGTCTGCCTCACGGACCAAAACTGGGAGTTGGTTCCACAGGAGAGGAGCCTGATAGCTAAAGGATCTGCCTCCCATTCTACTTTTAGAGACTCTAGGAACCACCAGCAGACCTGCAGTCTGAGAGCGAAGTGCTCTGTTAGGAACATACGGGGTAATCAGAGCTCTGATATATGGTGGAGCTTGATTATTAAGGGCTTTATACGTTAGAAGGAGAATTTTAAATTCTATTCTTGATTTAACAGGAAGCCAATGAAGGGAAGCTAAAATTGGAGAAATATGATCCCTCTTGTTGATTTTCATCAGAACTCTTGCCGCAGCATTTTGAATCAGCTGAAGACTTCGAACTGCATTTTGTGGACTTCCTGATAGTAAAGAATTACAATAGTCCAGCCTTGAAGTAACAAATGCATGGACTAGTTTTTCAGCATCACTCCTGGACAGAATGTTTCTAATTTTGGCGATATTCCGGAGGTGAAAAAAGGAAACTCTGGAAACCTGTTTAATATGGGATTTAAATGACATGTCTTGGTCGAAAACAACACCAAGATTTTTAACTTTATTACCAGAGGCCAAGTTAATGCCATCCAGATTAAGGGATTGATTAAGAACTTTATTTTTTGAAGACTCTGGCCCAAAGATTACAACTTCTGTCTTGTCAGAATTTAAATGCAGGAAATTTAAAGTCATCCAGCTTTTGATGTCATCAAGACATGACTGCAGTCGAAGTAACTGATTGGATTCATCAGGATTTATGGATAAATATAGCTGAGTGTCATCAGCATAACAGTGGAAATTAATCCCATGCTGTCTGATAATTTTGCCAATCGGAAGCATATATATAGTAAATAGAATTGGTCCAAGGACTGAACCCTGTGGTACTCCACAAGTGACCCTAGAGTTTGAGGAAGATTTATTATTAACATGAACAAACTGGAATCTGTCCGACAGATAAGATTTAAACCAGCCTAATGCTTTTCCCTTAATCCCTACAGTATGCTCAAGTCTTTGTAGGAGAATATTGTGATCAACTGTATCAAATGCAGCACTGAGATCTAACAGGACAAGTATAGACACAAGTCCATTATCTGAGGCCATGAGAATATCATTAGTGACCTTCACCAGAGCTGTTTCAGTGCTATGATGAGCTCTGAAGCCTGACTGAAACTCCTCAAGTAGGTCATTACTTTGTAAATGTTCACATAGTTGATTAGCAACTACTTTCTCAAGAATTTTAGATAAGAAAAGAAGATTAGATATAGGTCTATAATTTACTAACTCATCTTGATCAAGAGATGGTTTCTTAAGTAAAGGTTTAATAACAGCTACTTTAAAAGCCTGTGGTACATATCCATTTACCAAGGATACATTAATCATGTCTAAAATAGGACCACTGATCAGAGGGAATACCTCCTTAAACAACTTGGTTGGGATTGGGTCTAACATACAGGTAGAAGGTTTAGATGAAGCTAAAATTTTAGATAGCTCAGAAAGCTCTACTGCTTTTAAACAGTTCAGACACTGCGCAGGTTCTAAGGATTCCTCCAATGCTGCCTCACTTACTGAGGATGAGGTAATCATGTTTGGGAGGATGCCAATTATTTTATTTTTAATGGAATCAATTTTATTTATGAAGAATCCCATAAAATCATTACTGCTAAGAGCTAAGGGAATGGATGGATCAACAGAGCTGTGGCTCTGAGTAAGTTTGGCAACTGTACTGAAGAGAAATCTAGGATTATTCTTATTCTCCTCAATTAATGATGAAAAATATGCTGCTCTAGCTCTGCGAAGGGTCTTGTTATACAACAATAGACTGTTCTTCCAGATTAGGTAGGATTCCTCTTGGTGTGTAGAGCGCCATTTTCTCTCCAATTTCCTAACATTGTGCTTCAAGGAACGCAGCTCTGAATTAAACCAAGGAGCCAGCTTCCTGTGAATAATCACCTTCTTTTTCAAGGGAGCTACATTGTCTAATGCAGAACGCAATGACGAAGTCATACCGTTTACAAAGACATCTATTTGTGAATTGGAAGAAACAACATTGCTGCTATCTGCAGGGCATTTCTGCAATACGGAGGATATTAAAAAGGGGACAGACTCTTTAAGTTTTGATACAGCATTATCCGATAAAGATCTACTATAATGGAACCCTCTTTTGGGGGTGGAGAACTCAGTTAGATTAAACTCAAATGTTATTAAAAAATGATCAGATAGGACAGGGTTGTGAGGAAATACTGTTAATTCTTCACAATCAATGCCATATGTCAGAACAAGGTCTAAAGTATGGAGCCGAGAGTGCGTCGGTTCATGCACATTTTGAGCAAAACCAATTGAATCTAGGATAGTTTTAAAGGCTACACTAAGGTTATCACATTCTGTGTCAACATGGATGTTAAAATCACCCACTATAATAGCCTTATCAGTATTTAACACCAAATCAGATAAGAAATCTGACAACTCATCCAAAAACTGAGTGTAAGGGCCTGGTGGACGATACAAAACAACAAACAGAAGAGGTTTTATTGCTTTGCAGCTTGGATGAGGGAAACTGAGGGTTAAATGTTCAAAAGAACTGTAGTTATTAATTGGCCTGGGACTAATTAATAAATCAGACTGAAAGATAGTTGCCACTCCTCCTCCTCTTCCCACAGATCTGGGAATGTGGAAATTTGAATAATTGGAGGGAGTTGACTCATTTATACTAACGTAGTCCTCTTGTAGCCAGGTTTCTGTGAGACAAAACAAATCAATCTGTTTATCAGAAATCAATTCATTAACTAACAAAGTCTTTGGAGGGAGAGACCTTATATTTAATAGACCACATTTAATTGTTTTATTTTTAGGTTCAAGGTGAACCGTATTGATTTTTATTAGGTTTTTATGATTTGTTCCTTTTAGATAAGTTTTTGATCTGTTAAGTTTTGGCCGTGGGAAAGACACCGTCTCAATAGGATAATGGATGGGTAACAGTACAGAAGCTGCAGAGAGGTGTGTTAAACTACGGCTCTGCTTCCTGGTCTGGACCCTGGATTGTCAGCATTTAGGAGGACTAATAAATCCGGCCAGATTTCTAGAAAGAAGAGCTGCACCATCCAAAGTAGGATGGATGCCGTCTCTCCGGATCAGACCAGGTTTTCCCCAGAAAGTTCTCCAGTTATCAATGTAGCCCACGTCGTTTTCAGGACACCACCTAGACAACCAGCGGTTGAATGATGACATGCGGCTAAACATGTCATCACTGGTCAAATCAGGCAGGGGACCAGAGAAAATTACGGAGTCCGACATTGCTTTAGCAAACTCACACACCGAAGCAACACCAACTTTAGTGACCTCCGATCGGCGTGATCGGGTGTCATTACCGCCAGCGTGAATAACAATCTTACTGTATTTACGCTTATCCTTAGCCAGCAGTTTTAGGTAAGATTCTATGTCGCCCGTTCTGGCCCCTGGCAGGCATTTAACTATGGTCCCTGGTGTCTCTAGTGCCACGTTTCTGACTATTGAGCTCCCAATAACCAGGATCGGCTTCTCAGCGGGTGTGTCGCTGAGTGGGGAAAATTTATTTGAAACGCAGACGGGTCGGTGGTGAACTGGGGGCTGAAATCTAGAGCTATG
The DNA here is from genome assembly GCF_011125445.2 of Fundulus heteroclitus. NCBI lineage: Eukaryota > Metazoa > Chordata > Actinopteri > Cyprinodontiformes > Fundulidae > Fundulus > Fundulus heteroclitus. Next base: position 28,989,676 of record NC_046373.1, on the reverse strand, counting down.
CTTCCTACGAACTGTCACCCAGCCGGCCTGCTTACCCGGCTGCTCGGGTGCTTCTGGAGGACCACTAAGTGAACTAACGCTAGGTCTATGTGGCTCCGCGCTAGCAGAGGGGCGGCTATCAGCTGGTCTTTCCATAGCACGGAGCCGGGACTCTAATTCTGACACCCTCGCCTCCAAAGCTACAAAAACACTACATTTATTACAAGTACCATTATCACTAAAGGAGGCAGAGGAATAGCTAAACATCTGACACAGAGAGCAGGAGATAAGGGGAGACTTAGTCAGAGACGGAGAAGCTGAAGTAATAGTAGGAGAGGAAGCCATTGTGGAGCTAAGGCTAGGCTAGGCTAAAGCTAGGCTAGCGCCCTTCTACCACGCCAAGAGAGCAAACCGTGAAACACGAGGAGTTCCCAAGCGTGATGTGCAGCAACAGAAAATGTTTTAAAAGTGCTTATGTGTTAGAAACAGATGTTACAGCAAAGAGATTAAAGATAAAAGCGAGAGAATCTGGAGCAACAAACCGTTGCTCACGCAGTGAAAACAGGAAGTGATACAATACGCCTTACCGCAAACAGGAAGTGACGTCAGTCAGAGTCAACACAACAACAGTCATCTTTTTGCTAAAGTGATTTACATCATTACTTAAGTGTTTTCTTGTTTTTGTTCATGTTCCTTTCGCTCCATCTGTTAAATCTGGTTCTAGCCTGAACCCTTTTTTCCTTCACCTTTTTATAAAATGAAACTCACTTTTATTGATTTCTGTAGAGGAAACAATAGTTTCCCCAACGGCTGCGTTTTAATGCCTAAAAGACAGAAGAGAAACTGTGGGCATATCGTTTAAGGGTCAACCTCCTAATTTTATATAGAACTAAAATTACTGAATGTTTTGCTACCACTGAGTTTTGATTTCTTCATGACAGTTTGGTCTACCCACTGATTTCGTGCTAACACATAAACAGATCTTTTTTTTTTTTTGTCTTTGTGTTTTGCTTTATGCATTATGTTTAGTTGTTACCAGAAACCCTTTGTACAGTGCTCCTAATAATAAGTCCTACAAGTTTGGGATTGTTAATAAGCAGTTTATAATGCAGCTTTTATGTGTTTTATTAATATGAAGAAGTGCCATTCAGTTTCATAACAGCTGCTTCTAAATGACTTCTGTCATTAGCAAATCTGTCGGTCACATTTAAAGAAACCTGAGGTGACTGAAACCTAACGAGCCGCAGGATTTTCAGGGCTTTGCCAGATCTCCCAAGTGCTCTCTGGTGACCTAGCTATTGTGTTGGAGTGGCGGTGGTGTCGGAGCGTTTTTTTTTTTTCTCAGTCCAGGTTGGAGGCATAATTCTTGGACATTAGCAGAAGCTGCCGTTCTTTTTGACGTTGCCGACACATGACAGAGCTCCACCGAGGCAGAGGTTACCACTCTGCGTTGTCTGTTGCTATTGGTCCTCCTTAGCAAGGCTCTGTTGCAACAGGCTCATGGTCAGATCCTTTCCCATATGACTGGAGCAGCTTTTGTGAATTTCCTCCAGTTTATAGATGACATGATGTGTTTTTATTGCTTTCACAGTAAATGTGCAGAGAGGAATCACAAAGGTTTATGTCTGTTTCTTGCTTTGGCCATTAGTGACATGCAATTTATAAACATATAAAGCTAGTAGTTTGGTGTTTTGTCCCTTTATTCATGTCTGTCTGTCTTTCTTTCTTTCTTTCTTTCTTTCTTTCTTTCTTTCTTTCTTTCTTTCTTTCTTTCTTTCTTTCTTTCTTTCTTTCTTTCTGTCTTTCTTTCAGTCTTTCTTTCTGTCTTTGTCTGTCTGTCTGTCTGTCTGTCTTTCTATCTGTCTTTCTTTCTTTCTTTCTTTCTGCCTGTCTGTCTGTCTTTCTTTCTGTTTTTCTTTCTTTCTTTCTTTCTTTCTTTCTTTCTTTCTTTCTTTCTTTCTTTCTTTCTGTCTTTCTTTCTGTCTTTCTTTCTGTCTTTGTCTGTCTGTCTGTCTGTCTGTCTTTCTATCTGTCTTTCTTTCTTTCTTTCTTTCTTTCTGCCTGTCTGTCTGTCTTTCTTTCTGTTTTTCTTTCTTTCTTTCTTTCTTTCTTTCTTTCTTTCTTTCTTTCTTTCTTTCTTTCTTTCTTTCTTTCTTTCTTTCTTTCTTTCTTTCTTTCTTTCTTTCTTTCTTTCTTCCTTCCTTCCTTCCTTCCTTCCCTCCCTCCTTCCCAGCATTAGTCTGAGGGTTTCTTTAATTGCAGGCTTACATAAAGGTGGCTAATGTAACACTCAGAGTCCCCCTCAGGCTATAAATGCTGGCTAATGTAGTGATTCTGTCTTTTCTTCTATCTAATCTGCATTTTGTTTCCGTTGCATTTACATCAGAACACAAAGTAACCCGTCTAGTGTTTATGTGGCTCTAAAATTCTATAAGTCTAATCTCCAGTGTACAAAAACGTAGGACAGGTTCCAGGCTGTCATAATTTATCATCTAGTACCATCAAAAGCTGTGCGTGCTAAACTAAGAACACACTTCCATTAGATTCAAGGGGGAACGATGGATGATTAGGAGGAGGAAAGATATCAGCCATTACCGTTCAGAAGCAGTTGTTACTATCCATCTTTCTGGAAAGGGTTATATGGTGATTTGCGAACAACTTGAGGTTCATCATTCTGCATTGAGAAAGATTGTTGTTATAGGTGGAAACGAGACCATTGCTCATCCTGCCGTCTCCCAGAACTCTCATATTCACTTAGGTCAGAAGGCCAGATGCTTTTAATTGGTCCAAAGCCACAATGCGGCTTTTGCTGCTGCTCCACCAGAACCAGGAAATGCTTTGCAACTGCACGCCAGCATGGGCGGAGCCAGGGGGTAGCCTGAAGTTGCCATAGCAACAAGATTTGGCCTAGCAACTAAGCAACCCCAAGATTTATGTTATGGAAACTGAAGATACACCGTAGTAATTTAGTACTGGATTCATTTTAATTTCAAATGTAAAGATTACTCACCACAGTCATTAATTAATTGACTGTGTTGAGAAAAAGGTTTGACCTTAGTCAAATCTCGCGATATCATGTAAGGGAGGTAAATCAGTAAAGCGGTACACTTGTAGGATAATGGTGAGTTTGAAAATAGAGAAGTTTCTTGTTCAACCAGCAACTCCTGTCTCTCATATAGCAACTGCTAAGCCACCGCAAGGAAAAAATTGTGGTGCCGCCAATGCATGACAGACAGCTTCACTTGCCGAGATTACATTTTTGCCTTCGACCAGGTATGATATGTTGACTCTGACCAAAGTTCGTTGACTATTTCTCTATTCGTATTTGTTTTTTTTACCCCTCTCTAGTCGATGTTGACACATGTTTCTGTGCTTGTGTGCCTTTTATTCTCTGGCCTGTGCCTTTCAGGTTCCGTTTTATTGTGCAGCGCCTTAGTCAGCCTTGATTTTCCTTAAGTGCTCTGAATTGTAAATAGCACGGTGGGTTGGTAACTGAGAGAAGAGCAGGTCAGAATTCCTCCACAATGATGGGAGAAATTGATAGCCGTACAGAAAGCAACTACCTGAAGATATTGCTGCTAAAGAAGCTTCTACTAGTGGATCATGAAGTGAACTTCCTTCCATGCACATGTCTGATTTGGCTTCCTTTTTTTCAAATAAATAATCACAGTGTGGAATCTGTTGTTTTTATGCATTAGAGGGTAGATTTACACAGTTTCCAAACCTTATAAGAACCAAACGATGTCCTGGAATGCACAGCATTAGATTTAAAAGAGAGTGTTCTTTCTTTTAACTTTAACTGCAGACGAGGCATGTAGTCCAATATGCAGCATTTGCAGAGAAGCAAAGCTTTTATGATTTATAGTCCACAAAGGAAGCCAACTTTGATCACGGATGCCGCGCTTCTTTTATCTGATTTAAACACATTGAACAGAGGCCTTATTATTTGGATATGTTGAGAGCTTCTCAAGGCGCCTTCTCTCTGACTTGGGATGTACCTTTTTCCACGCGGATGCTGAGCAGCAGGTGATCCATCACTTCTGGCGTCGGCGCATGAATTGTTTGCCCGCTGCCAGGTTCACGTGAGCGCAAGTCTCTGGCAGGTTGGAGTCAGCCATGTAGGTTAGCTGACACCATTCGCCACAGCATACCTACTGAGAACCCCTGAGTGACACTGTTACCCTGTCATTTCCCTCTGCACTGGAACACAAACTGCATCCTGCAAAGGAAAAGGAGCTTGCGCTTGCCTCTGTTGCTACAAAAAAAAGTAAGATGTGGTTAGGTGAAAGTGAATTACGTTGAGGGGTTTTGGCCCACTGAGCATTATGGCAGCATCTTGCTGTGCCTGAGAAGCAAAGGAGGTGTATTTTGGGAAACACTTGACAAGTATAAATTGCCATATTGTCACATTATCTTTCCTATTAGTCCCCATCTCTCTGTGGAGACGGTTCTTTTCTCCAGTTCACATACATCCACAGAGAAACAGGTTTAAACTGTGCCCCTGCTGAGTCTCATGGTGCCAGTGATAATGACAGAGGTCAGATATCCTTACTAAGACTGCCATTGTTTTAAGATAAAAGCTATCTAGCACAGGCTGTCATTTAGGAACAAAGGAAATAATGCTGGCAGGCGGTGGGAAAAAATCCCCAGCGGGATAGTCATGAATGTTCCCTGTCTCTAAAACACTTAGGCGCTATCATCAGCTAGCTGCCTTATTGTCACTCATTAGCAGCTTTCAAAGCTGTCAGCTGGGGTACATCATCGGATTCGCACCAGAAAATTGACATTAAATGTCCCTGTAGAATGTACCTAATGAGGCAGCCAAACAGCAAAATAAGTTGATCCTTATTTCTAATTGAGCTGACCCTATTAAGTCAGTTAACCAAGGCAAAACAGCCATATTTTCAGGACAATGCCTCATAGAATCATGTGTTGTTTGTAATTCAGGCATTTTTTAAAGCGCTAAATAAAACAGGCTTTCTATTGCTTGGATCTGTGGGACTGAACCAAAGCAAAGTTGTTGGTCCATGTCAACTTGTCGCACAAGCTGTGTATCCATCCAATTCTCATGCGAATTTAAGTGAACTTTTAAAATGTGGCAAAAAAGAAAATGCGCATCAAACAAGTTTCCATCTACCGGTTTATAGCAAATTAACCAGCCGGCGCACAGCATAACGTCGTCATACGTTGAAGTTGGCTGTAATAAACAGGAAGTAGCAGTTGCTAACTAGCACAGATCCACAGATCGGTGATGAAGCGGGGCTTTAATGAATGCGCAGATTTTTTTATTTTTCACGGATGAGAAATGCTCACGTCTCTCTGTCGTTCCAAACCTACCGGTTGTTGCTTCCAGCCAAGTTTTTGAGCATTATTGGAATATTTGGTAAGACGCCGGCAGCAGCAACAGCTGATCAGTCGTGGGAGGCAAGCGTTCGCTACATCAGAACTGATTCGACAACTGTTTCCATCTGCTCTTTAGCGCATTTCCATTTTTAAAAAAAAGTAAAAAAAAAAAAAAACACCTAAAGTGAGCGTAAAATCTTTTTTGTGAAATTTAGTGACTTAACTCGAATTTTGCCGTTTCGATCAACCTTTTCTAATGCGGTATTTCAAAATGCGCATTAAAAAAGGTTGATGGAAACGCGACTACAGTTGCTACAGAGTTGTCAATTCTCCATCCACGATGCAAATTTCCCACATTTAAATCCTTCAACCTTTACTTCTATCCTCCTGTGTAATGGAGCTCCGTACCTTTAAGATGACTTGTGACGGAGGGATTGCAGCCCCTAACTTGTGCATAACCCACAATCTGTTTAACAATAATGCAGTACACCTGTGAACCGTTTCTCATCAGCACCAGAGGAGAAGCCCAATAGCTCCTCTTGCTGTTTTTCTTCAGTGAGCCGTCCGTGCTTTTTTTTTCTGGTAACAATCATACCCTTTGAGAACCTGCTCTATAAGTCTTGACACCACTGGTGCAAGGGATACTTTATTTTGCTAAAGCTCGGAAAAAGGTTGTGACAATTTTGAAAGTTTTATCATTTAAGTTCTAATCAAAAGAGAATTCTGCATAATGTGTCCATAAAGTAAAAGGAAAGAGGGAGATGCATTGAGACATCTGGCCTAGCAGTCTGGGATCCTCTGAAGCAAACAGATACTAACTGATTTTTCTGGGGGCAGAAAAGTTATAGCTGGCTTGTGTGCCACTAGAGAGCGTTCTGAGGAAAGATCCAGCGTGTTCTGTTAAAGGTGTAGATCTGTGTCTCCCACTTGATCATTTCTGCACAGAGCAGCGAGCATGGCCTTCTGCTTCTAAAGCAGAGGTTACCTCTTAAAGCCTATCAGCTTTATTTCATCTTGTTTGTATTACAGCCATTTATTTTTCACCTCAGATGGGATTTTTCTTTTACATTTATGGTTTATTTTATTTTTCAGCATTACAGGTTTATATATCGCCATAACTGAGACTCCCAAAAGGAACAGATTGTGTTTTCCCCGTTTCCTTATGAGCGTCCCTTTAACTTGCAGTGAAATTGCATTTTCCATGTGCTGTTTCTTCATGGACATTTCTGTTGAGTTCTTGGTCAGCGTGTGTTTATTGCAAATAACCTCGATTAAACCAAGGAAGTACCGTTTAGGGTTGTATCAAACCAAACCTCTAAAATGTCGCGGTTTTGATAGAAGTCTTTACATTTTATTCACTCGTGTGCGACGGGTCACACTTAAATAGGAAAAACCGACTTCAGATTTGACTTGCACTGACTCATAATGAAGGTTTTAATCATATATTTAAAACATGGCTTCCCAATATTATTAAATGTTCTCAGACATGAGGTAAAAGGAAGAAAACCCTCCAACCCCACTAATAAAGTGCGTAATGAAAAAGGGATAGTATGAATAAAGAGATGAACAGGTGCAAACCGAGACTTTACAAAGACCAAAAAAAATGTTTTTATTTTTGTTTGAGCAAAAATGTCTGTTTATGTGTGAGAAGATTCAATTACACTTCATCAGCTTTGAAAATTATATGTCATGCATACCTTGCAAAATATTATAAAGCAGCCCATATTTTAGCAGTTTTAGGCATGCTGAAATAAATTTTAAAAGCTTAGAAGGTCATTGTCGCATGTTCATGTGGCCACAGACAGAAAACACAATTCCTATCCTGCATCAATGCAGTGTTATTGAGAGGCTTGATGATATGCATTTGACTTGAGACTTGACTTGGTCTTGACACCCATAGACTTGAGACAGAATGCTGAAATATGCCCAGTGGATTCCCAGAAGTCACAACTCTTTAATGTCTTCAGTCAGACTTTACTGGAGGTGAATGTTTCATAAGGAAAGTGAAATAAATCAGGATTGATATAAAATAAAAGGAGTAGACTTTCCTATCTCTGTGCTACGTCCATTACTTTAATAGAAAAACATCTACACACCGTTGCAGAAACAGCATTTTTATTTAAATAGTATCATAGTTTTAATTGTAAATTAACACTCTAAAAATTGATTCTTCCAGGATTCCTCTTAAATTACTGGAAAAAATGTTGAAAGGAACTTTTTATATTTCTTTTTTTGCTATGCAATACACAAACTCAATATGTTTAGTGACATTTTTGGACTTGGTTTGAACTAGAAGGTCCTGAGTTTGAATCCTGGCTTCAGGTCATTCTGCACAGAGTTGCATTTTCTCCCAGTGTAGGTTTGAGCTCTGTGGTCTTCAGCCCCTTGGAGTCTAGTATACCACTGGTCTCTGGTCTTGCATTTCTAGATTAAAAACAAGAATTTCTCTCTTTTGTATTAAGTTGGAAGAAATTCTGACCCATCCACTCATTGATATTTATACTCATCCTGGCTCAGTGACTGTAGTGGGCTGTAAGTAATGTAAGGGGGAAGGCAACGTGTCATGGCAACGTGGCAACGTGTAGATATGGAATGGAGGGCAGAGCAAGGGGCAAGTTGACCTGGAGTCAACAAAGTTATCAACTACATATCACTTCATGAGATAGAATTCACTTTAATGAGACATACTGAAGGGTTTTTTGCTTCTGTTTGTTGAGACTAAAATTATAGTTATTAAAGTCACATATGGTGGGCTCGCAAATACACAGGATTCAATGCTGAAACGTAACCGCCTTGGATCTGGTTTGCAATTATCAGTCGGTCATAATCGCCTCAGTCCGAAATTCTGTATGTTGCATGAGTGAGTAAGTCTAAGCTTTACATTAAATATAGATTGGCATTCTGTTACCTAACTTTCAAAGCAGTCTCATCCGTCCTTCTTTCTCTTTAGTCTGAACATGACAGAGCCCACCCCCCAGCCCCTCCTCGTGTTTATGGCAAAGCTAGTAATTAGCAGACGACTTGCTTTGTTTGCATTGCTGGCTGTCTGCCAACATACAGCCAAATCAAAAAGATTTTTCTCACTTGTACTTATCACAAGAGGAATCTCAAACAATTCGAAACACAGGACTTTTAATGCCAGAAAGATTACAGCGAGAAAGAACGCTTCTCTGTGTTGTGCTGAATCTCACAGGATCGCTTTGACTGCTTTTGCATTACAAGCAGAGTTATTCAGAGACACTTCATTGCCAAATTCCTCAAATCTTTCTGTTTTCCTTCCAAATTTAAAAGATACCTAACATGGTACTCACGCCAAAGAGCTGTGGGATCTTGGTCGAAAAGATAGTTAAAGAACGGTGTCCATTTTAGTTTTTACAAACGGATTTATTTCAACGCCTAATTATTATTAAACTGTACAATCTTTCTTCTGTTGTTGATTTGAACACGATGAATGTGAGTTTACATGACACAAAATTATCTGTCATCTCGCTTTCACTCTCCTCAGTGTTTTATGTAATCATAGCAGGAAAAGCAAATTCTCATTTTAAAGATTTAATAAAGAAATGAGCTGAAGAAATCTTCCTACTTAAAGTAAGTAAATTCCTACTGATAATAATTTCACAGAACGTTTCTTTAAAAAGATCCAACTATCCCGTTAACCTGACTGAGAGAGAAAAGGAAAGAATCAAATGATGTTTCAGCCAGACAAAATGCATTCGTAGGGAATTCCAATTTTTTAAAAAAATCATACATCCCTGTTTTTTATCTATATTTACTAGATCTTTTTTGATGGTTCCGCCTTTTTGCAGTGTACTGTGAAAAAAAACTCTCACGGTGGTTTATCAAACACACCCTAGCATCTGATTGGTTAAGCTGCACAGGAAGTCATTTGTTAAACATAAGCTATCATATTTAGTTTGTGCTGTCAGTCTGGCTGATTGAAATGGATTAAGCTGATAGATACAAATAATTTAACAAAATAGATAAAAGGGAAAATGTTTTTTTTTTTTTGGATTTAGTAAATTTTCTATATATTCATCTCTAGTTTATCTATGCATTGAACTATGGGACCTTTATAAAAGCTGTTGCATCTTTCAGTATCAGTTGTTTATTTGCTATGAATGTGTTTCTTCTGCGATGCACGGGGTTGTATTTGTACTTACTACTTCCAGCCCAGTTAATCCGTCATTTGAATGTATAGACCTTTGGTATTCATGGATGCATTGGATGTCTTTGTTGAGCACAGAGGAGAGAGAAAGAGGTGCAGCAGAAAAGGAGCAGGAGGATTTTTATCATTTATTGAATGCATATTAACATTCAAAAGCTTTTTTTTTTTGTTGAAAGATCTCTCACTTCTTTCTTGCTGTATCTTTCTTTTTCCAATAAATTTTCCTAAAATTACATTCCCTAAAGAGCATTTTGCAAAAGAACACCTGAAACCTTAAGTACATGTGCAAAGCCTTTTTTCTCTCAAAAAGCAATTCCGCCCTGAAACGAGATATGAAATTGTAATTCTGCAGGAGACAAATAGTATCTGGCGCTCCTCTGAATGATAAATGAAAAGCAGAAGGGCCTTAGTTTTGCCCGCCTTACCCGTGCGTGATTCAGACAGTCTGGGGTGAGGAGGACATGGGCGCCTAACAAGTTAAGACGCACACAGACAATACACACGCGTGCAACAGTCATATACAAACTCTCTATCTGCGAGTCCAACAGATTCCAGTATATTAAAGTTAATGGCTCCTGTCCAGTTAGTTACAGTTTGATCAGGTCTGTGTAAGGATCTACACTCCACTGTTAATTACCCATATGTGTTGATCCAGTGTTTATCCAAAATATGTTGTCTCAAAATGGCTCTATGTAAGAAATCTGTCCAAATCTATTAACTGGTGCTGGATGAAAGTGTTATATAAGAAGTTTTTGTTTTTTTCTTCTTCTTATAATCACAGCTTAAAGTGCAACTGCAAATGAATGTCTGACAGTATACTGGTGCTGCGGCACATTACAGCACATGCACAAAAATTAGGTTGCCAGAGTCTGTTAGTGTGCAGGAGTGGTTAAAAGAAGATTTAGGGTTTCGGCTCGGCGATATTTCAATAACAATATATATCGATCAATAGACGTATATTGATGATAGGAAAAAAAAAGGATCAATAAAAAGTTCAAAAGAATAACAGTTTTCCTTCCTTTTGCATGTTAGCCATGTTACATATATTATATTCACTACATCCTCCCAACCAATCACAAACGCAGACTCAGGAACAAAGCCCTGCCCCCTTAAAAAAGTTCAGAGAGCATGCGTTCTCTTTTTCCTTATTTTAAAACTTGCAGTTTTGGTAAAAAGTTGGTTAGATAAAGGGTTGAGTTTGAATTCAGTGTCTGTGTGTCCTGTATCTAAAAACAGGTTGCTAAGCAACAGCATAACATGGCCCAGGGCTGGACTTAAAATATGTTTAGAATTAATTATCGATATCGATCAGTATGATTTCTATTTTATCAATATGCTTTTTTCTATATCGTCCAGCCCTATTTTCAACCACAAGTTTCTGTCACTTTGCAGCCAAAGGTGTGTCGCATTAACTTTTAGAACCATGTAAGCTAAGCATTAGAGCTGGATGACTGTTGCTCTGATGTAAATTGTCCCTTGTTGATGTAGCTGAGGTTCATATGAATCTACAACAGCTGGATCCTTATAAATCTGCTGGACCTGATGAACTCGAGCCTTTTCTCTTGAGCTCAGACTTCATAGCAGAACCTTTATGTCACATCTTTAATCTAGCTCTGTCTGAAAATAAGATTTCCTTTATATGGAAATCTGCTTATGTTCTTCCTTTGTTGAAAGGTGACAATCCATCTGCAGTCAATAACTAAAATACCTATTTCAAAATTGCGTGTACTTTGCAAAGTTTTGGAAAAATTGGTCCCAGAACAGCCGAAAACATTTTTAGATTCAACAGGCTTGCTCTCACTGCACCAGTCAGATTTTCCTAAGAACAACAGTATGACAACTGCTGCTCTTAAAGTGGTAAATCACATCATATATGCCCTAGATAGCCACAAAATATTGTGCAGCTCTTTTTGTTGAGTTCACTGAAGCATTTCATGATGTAGATCATATCATCTTAATTAATCAACTCTGTTCAGGCTGTAAACTAGTTCTCCAACTAGTTACCTGATAGAAGTCAGTACCCAAACTGCTGGGTCTTGTTCTTCCCTCCTTCCTGTGTCAGAGCTATGCCACAAGGCTCCTTACTATCGATCGATATATTGCTTTATTGAATTATCGTCCGGCCCTATGTTGAATCTCATCTTTATGTTGATGATACGGTTATTGATTGTTAATTTCTTCACTTTCACAATGATATAGACCTCTGCTTTCTGCTTTTTACACCATTCAATCCCATCCGACTGGGTTTAAGCTGGTTTTGAATGCAGAGAAATTAAAGGTTATGCTATTTTCAAATGGTAAGCTCACCTCTCCTTCCCAGCTTGTTAACTGTTCAAGGGGTTGAAATCCAAGTTATCAGGTTCTACAGATATTTAGGTATTCTGATTGATGAGATGGATTATGGAGATCTTCTATGCATGAATGCTTCAACCAAGCATTAGAAAAAAATGGACGCGCTATATCATTGTGCCCTGCGATTCATCACTAACTGTAGCTATAAAAACACATCGCTGGGCTTTGCATCCTACAGCAAAGTGTCCGACTGATCGCAGACTCTCACTGGCTAGTTTTTATCTATAGATATATTCTTGGGAGTCGTCCTATATACTTCTGTCTAGAGCTTTTACCCGTTATGGCCTGCGCTCTCAGGACATAATTCTGATGCAGGTCCCAAAGGTCCGAACTGAATTGGGTAAAAAGGCGTTGAGGTTTTCTGTCCACTGCTACCTGGAATGACATACGGAAGGATTTAAACATATCATCTCTTTTTTGGAGCAATTCAAGTCAATTCTGAAGGACAGAAACATCAGATCATTTTGCCTCTGTGTTTACCCTAATGTTTAATTATGTGATGCCTCTTGGTTATGTGTTTTGTGTATCTGGTTTTGTATTTTGTATTTGTTGTACGCATTATGCCGCTGTCTTAGCCAGGTCACTTTTGAAAAGATTAATCTCAATTAGTTTTATTTTTTTTTCCTTTTTCTTTGCTTTTGATATTTTAAGTCAACTATTTAACATTTATAATTGAAATAGGACAATAACATGGGTTTGATGGCACAAAATAATGCAGATTCAGTATGTATTTGGGTTTTAAAGTCACGATTCCCTACGTTTTTGGCACGCTTCAATCATCAATAGCATGCATAGCCGATGCCTGATAGGGGCTGCAGATTATAAAACAATGGACATAAAACCAGTCAATATTAACGTTTAGAAATTTTGTATTACAGATTATGTCCATACTTGGGAATAAAACACGTTTAATCCACTTTGGAGTTGTTTTGAGATTTACACAACCTAGTTTGTCTAAATCTTTAGGAGTGTGTCTCTTACAGCATGTGTGGCTGTGGGGAAAATCCCCTCTTATCATCTGGGATTCCTACGACCTGCGTTTTATACGATGTGCCGAGTTTTGGCTGGTTGGATGCTACAGTTAACCATTTGGACATCAGCTGGGTTTTCTCCAGTATCTCTGATGTTTATACATATCCCACCTCCCTAGTTTTGAAGAGTTTTCATAAACTTAAGTTTTAAAAGCTTTTCCATCTCTAGTTCCAATTAGTGATGCAGTAGTTATATTTGCAATACTCTAACCTGCATATGAAATGCTGTGGTTTTTATTTTAAAGAGTCCAGATTAAACTGCTTATAATATTTTTGATGGATTGTTTAGTCCCTGAGCCTTCCCCCTCTGGACGAAAGCAGTTTTTTGATCTGACCCAGCGTAAGGTGGAGGCCGGAGAAAGAGACCGTTTCTTCAGGGTCAGAGCCTGAGCTGGTGCGGTCGTAATACAAGCACCAGAAAACTGCCCCACTGAAACGTAGCTGGTAAAACATAGTTACAATCTAATGGGTGGCATTTGTTTACATATATAAATGCCACATTTTCCCATATTTAATTTGTTTTTGAAAACCAGCTACAGATTGCACCATCGGATGAAACCTGGTAGTAAATCCGTGTGTGCGCTGCGGTGCTTTCTCTCTGTGCATGCAAGAACGCCCTCCGTGTGTAGCGAGCCGGCCAGTAGAAGACATTAATGTGGTTTTGACCTGTGTGGCTGTTTACTGGATGCCCTCTACCCATCTGCCAGTCTGAGTTAATTCTCACAGCACATTTACGATGAGGGGTCCTCCTCCTTATGAAGTGCTGGAAACATGCTAGTCCATGATGCAGGCATGTTATCGCCACGCCGGCGGCAAAACTGAATTACTTTTGCACGTTTGTTTATACTGCACTCAAATTAGAACAGTATAATGCAATTAAATTAGCATTTCATCCAACTGTTAACCATTCCAATGCATTGTATTAATGTCAACCTTATTTTGTTTAGCCAGACATAGCCGTAAAGCATCCTATTGAAACATCAATAATAAATGGATTTGTGCTTATTTAGTTGTCGCCCCTGCGTCCACAGCCGTCAGGCCTACAGGTGAAATAGTGCTGTTGGATGTGACTTAATGCGGGTCATTAATGCGTTGTGCCCTGACTTAATGCTACACTAAAATTTTAATGATGGGTTATATTTAGTTGGTCTAATATTTCACTGATTTGCATATTTTAAGAGAGACAGCTGTGGAATCTCCCATCTTATGGCCTGCCTACGGCACGTCTCATGTGGAGGGAGGAGCAGAGCCATGAAATGATAACGGCAACACAGAATTGCCTGACGTAGTTAAGAAACTCAATTAATAGCAGGGTTTCACTTATTGATTTTACACACACACACACACACACACACACATAAATATATATATATATATATATATATATATATATATATATATATATATATATAAATATATATATATATATATATATATATATATTATGACGCCTAGAGAAGAGAATGTTTGGATGCAACATAGCTTTACTATGTAGGGTTGTTACCTAGAAATAATGCTGGATTAAAAAAAGAAATAAATTAGCATGTCTCGAACACGATTTCCAGGTAATCAATTTATTGCCAAATATAAAAGTTCAATCTTGTCCATCTGCTTTTCTCACTGTTTCTGTTTAGTTGCATTTATCACAGGCTGAGTTTATTGAGAGTGGATGCTGTCCTTGTTTTTCTATGAAAGAAGGAGTGGAGATCCAGTCTGTTGACTGAACTATGTCAGACTGGTATGTGGTGGGTTTGTATAAGTCCCATTTTAATCCATTCCTTTATAGATTTTCCTGTTGCTCTATAGGCTAATTGACCAATAGGCAAAACTACCAAAACATTGTGAAATGGTGAGTTGGGCAGCTTCACATCACTGTGTTTATATATTTTTTTTTTCACTTACCCAGTAGTTTGTGGTGTATTCATACGCCTTACACTTTTCCACATTTGTTTTTGTCAGAACCACAGACCTCAATGAAGTTTAATAGGATTTCCTGTAGTAGAAAAATACAAAGTAGTCCAATATTGTTGCATTTGTATTCATTCCCGGGGCAATACTTTATGAACCTGCCTTGTGCTGCTGATACAACCGTAGTTCTTTAGGAGTGTGTCTCTTACAAACTGTGCAGATCCGAAAACTGTCTTTTGTCCACATTCTCCTTTCTAAATGAGCTCAAACTCACCTAAATTGGATAAAGAGCATTTATGAGCGTACATTTAAATGTCTTGCCATCGATTTTCAGTTTTAGTTCAGGACGTCGATTTGGTCATTCTAACACAGATCTAGATGTCTTGATCTAAATTATTCCATCGTGGATAACACTGTCATAGAGGGAACTTTAACCTCACTGTCTCTGCAGCCACTGAGAAGTTATCCTCCGGGTTTAAATTAATCTGTTTTCCTGGCTCTGCTGAAGAAATGCAGCTCGTAGCATCATGATTCCACCACTGTGTTTCACCATGGTAGTGCTGAGTTCAGAGTCATGAACACCACACAGTTTTGTCTCATTTGAGCAAAGCACCATGTTGCATATGCTCGCTTTGTCCCTTATCTGACTTGACTCACACAACAGCTAAATATATAGACTGAATTACTCAGGAGTGTTTATTAATTAGGTGACCTTCTGAAGAAAACAGGTTGCATTGGTCTTACTTTAGAGGCAACAGAGTAAAGTAGAGATGATAATATCACTAGAGATGGTTGTATAATCTAAAATGCAGGTGGCAGTTTCCATGTTAAGTCAGAAATGCCTGGGGTTATGTTCACATCTACCCATCTCACCCAAGATGTGGTGTAGCTAAAACCACAATCTAAACTCTTTCAT
This sequence comes from Fundulus heteroclitus, assembly GCF_011125445.2. Taxonomy (NCBI): domain Eukaryota; kingdom Metazoa; phylum Chordata; class Actinopteri; order Cyprinodontiformes; family Fundulidae; genus Fundulus; species Fundulus heteroclitus. The sequence goes on along the minus strand of NC_046373.1, from coordinate 28,973,979 downwards.
TTTAATGATCCAACAGTTACTAAAGTAGTACCTCAGGGCTCAGTGTTTGTACATTAAATATTTGGCAGTCAGCACAGTGACCAAACCACGCGCTACCATCGCTCAGATAGAGAAGCGTACACACTTTTACACCCAAGTTCTGTGATTTAGTGTAAAGCCTCAGCAATACCCTCAAACAATATCAATGAGATTAAAATATTCTGCATACTTATCATATAAGTATGCAGAATATGAGAGTACTGTTAGGGAGCTAAAGATACTTACTTTCCCTGGGTAGATTTCACAAGTAAAATGAATGATTGACGATATAACAATGGCATTTTTAACTGAATGGGTTATAAGCTTGCGCTCAAACCTTGACCAGTCACTTGAACTCAATCTTCAGGACCCTAGCCGCTGTTTTGTTATTACAAACTATGTTCAGATGCAGCCTACTTTAGTTCTTTCTGTGCATTTTAAACATCTGATGGAATATTTTACCCATTTTGTGAGAGCGCCCAGGAAAGCACATGAATAATGCAAGAGCACTCAGTGGCTGTGGTGGACCGTAATGAGATTTTTTTTTTTTTTGGGAGATTTAGGCTTTCTGAGTCATCTTGGGTGAGATGAGAATCGGCGAAGGAGTCAGTCAGGTGAGCAAGACTGAGGAGTTTTGGGGATGTGTCTCAAGTCTTAGTTTAAATTCAGCTCGCGCCACATGCTTAATGTGTTTACTCAGCCAAGTGCAGGAACCTAACTGGGATGCACTGACCTTTTGTTTTGGATCCAAATCCACTGAGTTCCTTCCTCAGAATTTGTGTGAGCCCTCATAATCCCAACTTTATAGCTGATCTATTGACTAACAGAGTAGTGTGGCAAAATGTGTGTTTTATTGACAGTTAAAAATTTCCTTTGCGGCTTGCAGACTCCTAAATAAAAATCACTTTTTGTGTATGGTATCAGCAACAAGTTAAATATCAGACTGCGGTGAACATACATTAATTTCCCCTCGAAATGTTTGCATCTATTTGATAGAAAAACCAGGGATTTGTGAACTTTAGTTTGTATTGTTTATTCTTGAACTCTTTCAAACTATAAGATGCAGAGTTTACTCCAAACCAAGGATGTCTAACTACATTGTTTATTCTATAGTGAAGATCTAGCAACTGTTAGACTAACATGGTGCCATAAAAATATTCATACCACTTGAACATTTTGAAGTTAGACTTTGACTGGACGATTCTGACACATTAATGTACTTTGATTACATACCATGCTAGCTCTGGTGATGTTTGCATGTTGTTTAGGATTGGTGTTCTGCTGCCAGGTGAAACCCCCACCCTGTTCTTGTGGTCTATTAAATAAATAGTATTTTCAGATTGGTTAAAATAGTTTAAAATGAACCTTGTCGCCTTGATCTATTCATGAATATGGAAGACGGCAACTGTCATCTAGATAATTGTACAGCTGTGAAAGACGACACTCATTTTGCTCATCGTTCATTGCGCCTGCAGACTGAGAGAGCGCTTACAAGGTATCAGTAATAGACTACACCACATACGTTGACTGAAGAGGCTGGACAGGCTGTTGAACACGTTTCCCCTTGATGAACCCACTTTAATTTAGTTTTTCTCTATAATTTCTCAGCTTGGATGTTAAATCACTTTTGAACTATCTCTTCAGCCTCAAGAGAGCTACAATTTACCGAGCGATGTATTGGATCTCATTAAATACAAAGTGTTCTGAAATGTGTTTGGCCTTTGACAAGAACAATTTAAAATGCTGGCAGAAATGTATTGCTTCATTGTTGGATTTTTCGTTGCTGCTCGTGATAGCGTGATCATCTAGCTTTTTCTTTGTCAAAACAGTGACAGAGAGGTACTGATGCAGTCGGTTGTGTTCATTCAGACCTTTTCATTGTGTATTTCTGTGTTAGTGGGAAAAAGTTGAGACCTAAACCTGGCTTGTGTTAGAAGGTTGATGGACAACCATATCTGCTTTCTGGAAATCATGGTTTCACAGACACAAATTAAAACCTAAATGTTTATTTCATTTCTGACAGTTTCCTCTTTTTGTTCTTCTCCCCATTTCATGCAATTGTAACTAATTTAATAGACAGAGACGGAGAAAAACAAAGTTCCCATGACCTTCAGTACTGCCTTAAGAAGCACTTAGTTAACCCGTTGATTTATTAGCTCATAAGGTCCCGCTTGTAATTTTCTGTAACTAACAAAAAATGTTTTGTTAGTCCTCTTGGAAAGCAAAACTCATAATGTTAGATTCATTGCATATAGACTGAAATATTTCAAGCTTTCGAGTTGTTTAGTTTTGATGGTTATACCCTACCCAATGATAACCCAAAATTCTGTGTCGCAAAAAAAAAAAGTAATGTTAAAATTATAGCACATTTATAGTAATTTGAGTTGAAGGAAAAAGTACACCAGCAACAGGGATAACCACAGCCTTGAGGGGATTGCTAAGAAAAGTCCATTGAAGAAACTGAGGGTGGTTCACAGGGAGTGGACTGAGGTTGGAGTCTGCCAAGAGTGTGACCATACACACGGGCAAATTCTACAAATGGTCTTCAAATGTAGCATTTATTGTGACAAGTCAATTCTGAATGAGACACAATGTCAGAAGTGTCATGCCATGGCTAAACAACTTAACAACTTATCTTTTGACCTCTGGACTGTGGCTCAGAGGTCAAAAGTCTCTTTTCAGATGGAAATATAGTTTAGATTTGGAAATCAAGGTCCCAGAATCTGGAGGAAGAGTGGAAAAGCTGATTTAATTTTCCAGCAGGACTTGGCACCAGCCCACACTGCCAAAGGTACCAACAGCTGGTTCAGTGATCATGGTGGTACATTGGTTGATTGGCCCGGAAAACTGACCTGACCCCACAGAGAACCTCTGGTGTGTTTCCAGAAGACGACGAGACACGGCAGAACCATAGATGAAGCTCTGAAGGCTGGGAGTTAACATACTTTTCAGACACATGACATTTCTGTTTAAAGGGTAACTCACCCCCAAAATCAACTTTTTGTTTTGTCAATAAACTGTTAACATTGTTGTTTCATAGTGCTGTCTACTAATCCTGGTGATTATTTGGATAATTTACTGCATCCTGATTTGTGTCTAAAACCATCAGTGTAGCGCCCCCTTAGGGTTAAAAGGTGGTCTTGTATTGAATTTTGAAGCAATATTGCAATATTGTGAATGGTTCAAAAGTTTGTGCCTCCGTAGCGAGTTGGAGTTTGAATGGGGAGTTTTGCTGTGTTTCCATCGACTTTTCAGGTTAGCGATTTACTAGCTTAGCATTAGTTCGTTTATTTAGCTTTTCCTGGTTCACCGGTATGAGATTGGACAGAGTAAGGCCTTGGTACACTTTAAAATGTCCTTTTTAACTGTATATATATATATATATATATATATATATATATATATATATATATATATATATATATATATATTGGAATTTGTTTAGACACTGGTCTGTACAACAAATAAAGGCCTGTACAACAAATAAAGGCCTGTACAACAAATAAAGGCCTGCGACATTTCCCTCCGTGTAGTGAAGTTTCATAGTATATGAGTTTTTATTTTCTCAAATGAGTGGCAAAATAAATTGAACTTTTTCACAATGTTCCTACTTTTTCAGTTGTACTTGTACCAAGGATAACCAGGACGCAGCTGAGTGTTTAAACTTGTGCTTCTCTGGCAATGCTACTGTCAGGGTAGGACCCATCTGTGTCAGTGGGTGTCAGGGCCTGTTTATGCAAACATATGAATACCACAAGGCTTCTATACATAGTAAAGCAGCCCCTCCATATATGTTCTTTACAGCAATCATTATCATTTCTTTCCTTTAGCTAAACACTGAAAAATGTCACAGTATTTATGGAAACCGAACCTTGAAATTCTCTAAGAAGTGAAATCCCTTGTCAAGTCTTCCACAATAGGCAGACCTTGCGAAGCAGATTGTGCTGGAAAACAGACACGGATCAGCTTCAGTGAGGTTCTATTTTTAAAACGAGCGGTGAAAATGTTAAATAGCTCGGGTTGTGCCACTCCAATAAAGTGACATTCAGACATAAGCAACCTTGCCCTCAGGGACCTAGCAGAGCAGTAAACATATTAGTCTTGTAGGACAAGCTAAAGTAGCTTCTGTTGCGATGCCAGCCACTGCAATGATGAAGTTTATGACATTTAGGAGGCTCAGACATGGCAGATTATTGCTCAGGAAATATTAGAAGTACATTCTTTCATTTTACATGGATTGTTTTTGCAATTTCCTATAGGTTCTTTGTGTTGCAAGATGGGAAAACAAAACATGCCTTAGATATTCTTCGTTTTTGTTTCATTTCATAAAATCTGACTTACTTTCCCAAATGGTCATATGGCCTCTGTACCGTTGTTATGAGCGATGACAGCGTGCTACAGTAAACTGTGGCCTGAGAGCAGATGAGTCACAGCATCACCATCATCTGATCTGTTTATGATGTAGGAGGAGAATCATCAACGCCTTCCCCTGGCTGCTAACGAAGAAAAAAAACTCTGATTTGCTTGAATTAAAGCCGCCGTTTAATCCGTAAAAAGAGCAATAAATTCCTCTCCGAACTAATTTCATCAGTCACTTTAATTCATGATGAAATATTCAATAGAGACTGAGAGAAAGACTTAGCAGCCATTCCCCCGTAATCGCAGCACATGAACAGAGAACAACAAACCTCCCGTAAGCTTCCACTATCCGTCGTATTTTAGTTTAGTTTCTCATCAAATCAAAACAATATTCTTTTTCTGTGCTTCATTTCATATCTTTTTACATAAACGAGTGTCTTGACCTTTTCCCAATCTCTGAAGGAGCTACTCATTTTATCTCACATCATATCTGCCATACAGGCACGCATCTGACCCGTCTTCCTTTTACTGCACACGGGTATGCAGGTCCGATTTATTTCCGTCGGTTCTGATCTCTGCTCTGCAGCTGCAACACCTGCAGCACAATTCCCGTCTGTGCTGACGGTTTCCGCGGTTTGGATTTGACTTCGCAAAGCTTTTATGGATGTGAAACGTTTTTCGCACTCTCTGGAAAATGTTTGTTTTCCTGTGATATGAGTGTGGGATGCTTCTTGTAGCCACCTCCTATCTTCCAAAAAAGATGAAAAAAAGTGTGCTTCGTTCATGGCTTTCAGCTGTGATATAATTGTGGGATTTGGTACATGTACCGCCCATTTCAAGCTGAATGAGATCAAGCTATGTGCTTTATTCTCCTGCTTTTGGTGAGTATGCTGGTGTGTTTCGGGTCGTTACCACTTTGCAGCATCAAGTTCTGCTTCAACTTAACTTTTTCAGTTGGTCTCATTTTCCTCAAGCAGCCTCAGAATCCATAGTGGGTACTATGATGGCAAGCTGGCCAGGTCTTGGTGCAGCAAAGCATCCCTAAACCATCATTGGTGGTATAAAGTTGTTATCCAGGGACCGTGCATTTGCCTCATGCCAAACATGTCCTCCGTTCTGGTGTCCAGGTAATTTAAGTTTAGTTAAAATAACTTTTTTCCCCCAGATGATCTGGACTTTGTCTGTGTTTCCTCTGGGAAATTTTAGTCTGCTCCAGTGAATGTTAAACATTTACAGTCGCTTTCTAGCTGTACAGTCATGGCATTTTTAATGAAAAGCATTAAAAACCTCGGTAGCCTGCGATAACCTTTTTAGCGTCTTGGTCGACTACTTAATATGTGGCTCTCTGTTATTATTGTGGACTTGCTTAGACAGCCTGATCTGGTAACTGAAGGCAGTTTTGAATGTCTTCCACTTTTAGACTATGTTGTGTATAGTGTAAAAGGCTGATTTAAACTTTTTTTAAGGCCATTTAGATCCTGTATCAGACACGTGCTGTTACAGTCTTCTTTTTGAAGGTCTCAGTTCATTCATTATCTGTTCAGCATTCAGGAGCACTGCAGACAAAATGTTTAAAGCTTTAAATATTGCAAACCTCCTTTAATGGGCTATGTAACGATGTTCTAATGGCGTACCCTTAATGTGACACGCTTGTGTGTAATTTTAGGTATTTTACCTGGGAATGAATGTGGTGGTCTCCTAATTTATTGCTCGCCAGAAATTGCATTTCTATTGAATTTTCAGAAACTTTTACAACGTCTTTTCTTCAGTCTTTATTGTTTATTTATAATACCATAAACCTTTCAGCATTTTAAATTACTTTGAAATATTTCTGTCTATGGTAGAAACCCCCTAAGGTGGTGCTGTATGCCCTTTTTTCCCCCCCACATGACAAATTGAAATGAAAGTGTATTCTGCCATCAGAACCACTGGCATTGCCAGCATGGCAAATAAAACTGAAATACGGTGCCATTTCTGGATCTGCGGGTTTCTGATGTTCGCTTTAGAGGTTATTGCACTGACAGCCATGAATTATTGCTTCAATGGTATTTAAGTATATGGGCGACTCCCAATGACTTTGTTCTGATGGTTGGAAATGTAATCTTGACCCGGGCAACGTCCCCCTCTAACCTATGTATTGTTTAAATGCCAGGTACAAGGGGGGCCACGTTGACTTGATAAGTGCAAAGCATGTTTATCTGCTGCACAGCACAGCAGCGGTTCAGTGGAAAAAGCAGCACAGCTCAGTCGCATGACATCATCTCACCCTGTCACACGCTGCAACTTTTGCTATGTTGAGAATCGCACCACCACAAGGGCGCTAATGATGATTGCGATCGCAGCCCATGACCAGAGGCAAGACGGGCTATTCTTAGAAGCAGCTCTTTTTATTTAGAAGGAGAGGAATGTGTCATTGTTGGCAGCATCGTGCCTCTTCGTTTTTCTCACTTCATTAATCTGTTCATTTATTCAGAGGACTACTTCTAATCTCACTCATGTCTCGCTCATTCATCATGCTGGCTGTGTTACCGTCTTCATTTTCCCTTTCTCTCTGCAGCTGAGCAGGAGTCCCGCGTATCAGTTGACAGCAGCACTGAAAGGAGTGGCTCATACATAGAAAGTGAAAACTGTACTCACATGCTCGCAATAATGCCAGATTTGGAAAAACTCTATTAGATTGGCTTGTTTGCTGCCATGCTTTAACAGCAGGCAATGTTCCACCGCATAGTTTTCTTAAGCTTTTTTTTTCTGTCTTAGACTTATTTCAGGCTTTGATCTATTCTAAGAATAGTAAAATAGTCATTTTTGTATGTTTTTTACCATAACAGAATGAAACAGGAGAAAAATAACCATCAAATGGCTGCATCTATCCTAAAATGCATATTTAAGACTGTGACAGAGGCGATATTTGACGTTGCAGAGTCAGAGTCATGTAAAAGTTAATGTTTATTTTGTCCTTCCTGTTATTTATGCGTCATGTGGGTGATTGAGTCGTTGTGTGCAGAGCTGTCTCCAGCTTTTGCATTGGACACTGAAACCATCGAGGAGCATTATTTCTCAATCAGGTTCCACCCATTTGCTCTTCCTTGTCAGATGTAACCTCCGAAACCTTTAGAAGTGTTTGCTAGGCGACCCCAGCAGCTGTCAAGAAGTCTCAACCCATCCAATTTCTGGAGGCAGTGTGTTGAGGATCCACTCCACCCACATTGGGTAAAAGAAAAAAACAAAAATGAGTCCCAGAATGCATAGCATTAACCAACGGGAGTGCCACACTGCTGGAAATTCCCTTTGACTTCTAAAAAGTGTGAACGACGCAGTGCACTTCCTCATTTCCTGCAGTTCTACTTGAGCTGAATTTGGGAGATGTGCATGAATGTCTTGATCCTGCTGGTCAAGTAAAAAACTTCATCTTCAAAGAAACTATGAATCTATGACATCTTTAGCGAAAAGTATGCATAATGTAGTTCTAATCTTCGTTCAGGGAAGGCAGACAATCTTTCCTTTATTAGTTTTGCCAAAGGTTTCAGTGTCATGTGGTCTACCGCGTGTAGTAGACTAAAACAGGCCATGTTTCAATTACTCTCAACCCATCCGTTGTACATATAGAGGGAAATGCATCATTTAAAGACAGGATTCTCCATTTCGCTACATTTTGATGACATTTCTAGCATAAAAATGCAAAATATTTTCATATTACTCTTTCAGGAAGTGTAGATAATATTTCTACAGTGGTTTTCCTAACCCTAACCTTTGCTATTTCAATGGAGGCTGCTGCTTCTTTTGTCTTTAAAAGATTTATTGAAAATTATAAGAAGACGTTTGTAGAAACAGTCTGCATATCTGGTGTTTGATTTTATACACATGGCCATGGAAATGGTTAGAACATCTGATTTCCATTATTTATATAGGTGGGGAAGCTTTGATGTGTGTGTGTGTGTGTGTGTGTGTGTGTGTGTGTGTGTGTGTGTGTGTGTGTGTGTGTAGTTTTTAAATTTGGCCAAATTGTAGACCCTTTTGCATGTGAGACACCTAGACTCGCATACTCCCCTCTCCTCCTTGACTTTTAAGGTGGATTTTAATCAGTTTTCAGTAATGTGCCAGCAGATATATCCCAAAATCATCCTTTACCCATAATAGGCCCAGATCTATTTCATTGCTGTCAGGAGAGCCTTACATCTAACTTAACACTCATATATAAACATAGTGGTGTTGGCTCTCATTTGGTGTCTGTGTGAAGGCTTCCCAACTACCATTGAGAGTCTGAGTAGAATCTGTGAATTTGTTTTAGGCTTATGAATGCCAGTTACACCTATGCTAAATGTGTAAAGTTAGATTCTAATGTGTGTACTCTTTTACATCACACCTCACCATGCAGGTATTCATGAAACAATAACTAACAGAGACTTGAAGCTGTTTGGCTGCCAATTGCTGATAATCAGGTGGTGCCTCGAAATTAAGTTTTTATTGAAATTAGAGACATTATAATTTATTATTAATAGTTATGGAAAGCCAAACCAAGCTAATGTTGAACAAGTTACTTTACCTTGAGTTTTTCAAAAAAAGACAACCTTTGCTTTTTCTCACATCAGCCTTTTTCAACCACGGCTAAGAGCTTGTGAATAAAGGTGTCATTAGAAAAGTATTTGTGTAAAATAACTATTTTATATTTCTTTCCATCTTCACTTTTTAACCCAGCGGTTAGAGTGACAGACGTTGCAAAAAGAGTTTGCATCAAGATGATTACAATATTCCATGGAAGAGTGAAAGTTTATGTTTTGCATTTATGCTTGATAGTCTGAAAATGACCACTTTAACAGAAATGGGTGTGTTGGCAGAAGGTGTTTTTTTTCTTGAGAACATACAGTAGCAAATGTTTCCCAGGGATTAGCTTTTTTTAGGATGTTCTCCAAGTACAACAACACGTGTTTTACAATTTCTATATGCTCTCACTTTTGTCACTCTTCATCACTCTGTAGTTAGGTTATTTTTTTACATTTTTAAACCAAAACATAGGTTTTCTGATTGATGGATTACGTTTAAGTATCAAAGACAGCAGCTGGAAAAAAGCTAACATTTTGGTAAGACCGGACCCTGCTCTTCAGTATCACCCGTTGTCTTTCTTTGACAAATGTGACATATGTCTGTGCTCAGAAAACCGAGGGAACCATTATTGTTCAGTCCCCTTGGTAATCACCAAAACCTTCATACATTCTGCTCCAGAGACTCGGGAAAGTATTTATACCCTCAAAGCTATTTTTGGTACCCTCCCTTCATACTCATGACCAACATATACATATTGGAGGTTATGCATCCCCTCTTCTGAGTGTGCCAAGAGGCTGTACTGAACTTGTTATGGCTGGTGTTGGTTCTCTGTGTTGTTTTGCAACTTGGCTTTAATTGAGCACCCTTAGTCTTCTGTAGGACATGCTCATAGACTTCTTGTTTAAGGGGAAGAGTCGTATTCCCTGATGCAGTAACATAAATTGTGCTAAATATAGATACTCTAGATTAGAAGCATTTTACTGCTTTATCTTGTATTGAAGTATTTCAGATGCATATTCATCTGATGTATTGTAACATTTATTGGTGCATGTTATTCCAGAATTGTCTTCTTTAAGAAAAGTATCGTATTTTTATAGTTTACAGCCTTTAAATGACATCAGTACACTTTGTAATCCTAGTTTAAGAAAGATATCTGACTCATTTCCTTCCTACTTCTTGAAATCTAGATTAGCCCGTTAAGAATAATGTTGGGTTGTGACCTGATGCTAGAAATGTAGAGAAGATAATATCCATCCATCCATCCATTTTCCAAACCGCTTAATCCCTCATGGGGTCGCGGGGGTTGCTGGTGCCTATCTCCAGTGTTCACTGGGCGAGAGGCGGGGTACACCCTGGACAGGTCGCCAGTCTGTCACAGGGCAACACAGAGACAAACAGGGGAAACAACCATTCTCACCTAAGGACAATTTGGAGAAGCCAATTAACCTAACAGTCATGTTTTTGGACTGTGGGAGGAAGCCACTGTGCAGACAATAAATTTAATGAAATTAACTGTGAACATGTACGGACATTTGAATAATTTACTATGTGCTGTGATCTTTTGGTTGCCGTTTGTTTCTTGCTTTGTTCCTTGCTCCTTTAAACCTAGACGACTTGCTGTAATTTGAGAATGTCCAGCCATCAGGCTGACCGTAATGTCAACGGCGATGACCCGGATAACTGAGAATTTACACAGACACACATTTGGATTGTGCAGCAAAGCAATAATCCGAAGCAGACCTTCAGTCTCTGAATAATTAAAAATTAACAACATAAGGGCCTTGGAGTGGCCTAGTCAAAGAATGGCCTGAATGTGATTAATATCCTAAGCCATGACCAGTAAAACAATTCTGCAAAGAAGAGTGGGCCAAAATTTGCTCCAAAGCTATATCAAAACCTCATAGCCAGTTATTGTAAAAGCTTGATGCTAGTTGTTGCCTCATAATGCAACACACCCAGTTATTAGATTTAAGTGGCAATCTTTTCACACGGGCCCTTTGAGTCAGATACCTTTTTTACATTCATAAATGGAATAATAGACTTCTTACTCAGGTTACATTTGTCTAAAATTCAAATGTGTTATTTAATCTGAAACATTTAAGTGAACGTCAAAGCAAAAACAGAGGACATCCGTAAGGGGGCAACCTGATGGGAGTCCATCATCACCTCCACTTTAGCTATTGACTTTCAGGGAACATGGCCAGCCAACGAACACAAATAGAGTCGGAGGATCTGAAGGAATCCTTAAGCTTGTTCTGACAAAGGAGATCTCTCGTTTGCTGACATCCAACTTGACAGACATGCTGTCAGAAAGTCACACTCGTCTTGAGCTTGGCTGACAGCTCCGCAGGCATACCTGGACTAAGGCTAACGTGTGCACAGCAAAAGCTGCTTTTAAAATCAGACTGATTTTACAAGTCTTAAAAGGTTGAGGGGAAGCAATGAGGCTCAGTGAACGCCAATCAGCGATCTTAACATTTGCTCCTTATCCATTTGATCCAGCTGATGTGCTATAAGGAAAACAAGCAAATAGTTTACAGCAGATTTTGACCAAATTAGTTCTAACTGAAGGGTAAATGTCTCTTATATCAATCTAGAGTTACTAAATGTTGTCCTGTAGATTAAAAGTAAACATTTGAAGCTTTGATTTTGAAGTGAAAGATGCACTAACATGTTCCAGTTTTGTGGACTGTGGACTATTTCACTTTGGACGACAGTGATGGACTGACTGACAGCCCTAGAACATTGCTATTCCTAGAGGCATGCTGCTGAAGCTGAAAGACTTCAGCACTATATGTAAATACACTCAGACAAGCCACTTTTCCATCTACATTAAAAGTAAACCTCTAACGCGGAGCGTAGACCTAGATATTTATTTCTACCGGGTAACAGAGAAAGGTTCAACTGCTGTTTGCTTTTACAGGCACAAATGTGGTGTGAAAGCTGTAGCACTTAAGCTGTGTTCCTCATTCAAAGATAGGCACTCATACAGTAGTTGTGAAATGGCAGCTTGTTTGATAAATGGGAAAAAATAACCCAATATGCAGTGTTGCAAAAAGAAACATTTGTGCGGCTCTGTTCCATCCTGAATATTAATGTTCACATCATGTAACTTTCATTAGTCCCAGTCGAATACAAATGTTGTTTAAAGCTTTACAAACCAAATACTGTAGTTAAATCTCGCTTTTAAATAAAAAACCCGTCTGGAGCACTTGCCATGTGTCAGTGTTTCATGTCTCCTTCCAGATTCTAAAAATAAACCAGCTTCGGTTTATTACCCCAGAAATCCATAAATTATTTAACAGGGTTTTGCTAAATTTATGCCTTGATTGGCTTGATCTTTATAGTCTGACTCATTTCCAAACCAGCGCTTGCATAGCTTGTAAAATCAAATAATTTTAAGTGAATAGAGAAATAACGCAGCAGCAGCAGCAGCAGACTAAAGGGAGAAGCTTCTTTAAAATGTTGTTTAACACGATTTTACTATCGCCTACCTGAAGTTGTACGCCCATTGAACTTTTTTTTCACATTTATTACAACAGCAAACTACAGTGTATTTAATTGGTATTTTATGTGGTAAATCCACATCAAGTAGGGCATAATTGTGCAAAATGGCTATAATGTTTTTATAGAGGAGAATCTAAAAAGTGTGAGACACATTTTAAATTCTCTTCAACCATAAATTATTTAAATTCCAGTATATTTACAGATGCTCCCAGAAGGCCTTTGTAAGGGAACATTAGTAAAGAAACGGCATGGTGGAGACCAAGGAACACAGCAGGCATGTTTGGGATGGAAAGTCATGGAAAGATTTTAAAGCAGAGAACAATGTTCTAAGCTGAACATTTTAAAAAGCCATGTTCAACCCATCTTCAGGAATTGGAAATACAATGGTCCTTTGCCTAAACTGATAAGAAAATAAGACTAAAACAATTGGAAAACAACCTAGACACTTATGGTTACTCTGGGGGAGCAGCAGAGATCCACACCTCGGGTGGGAGAATGTTTCGAAATAAAAAATGACAAATCACAAATCTGGCTTTTATGAAAGAGTAGCAACAAAAAAGCCATTGTTGAAAGACAGACAGAAAAAGTCCGTTTTGCAGCTGGACAGAGGGAAAAAAAACAGATGCCGTGTTTAATGGAAAACAAAAACAGCTAATCAGCTGAAACCAGGGATACACAATGCATCACAAATCTATCACAATATCACCATACGCAATATGCTTATTGCAAAGAACTTCCTGGACTGCAATAAATGCGAGGTAATTATTTAAGTGCTGTGCATTCAGGTTCTCTATGCCTGTAATGTATTTGGTGACACAGGTTTCTACTGCAGCATAAAGAGTTTTAGAAGATATAGAGGTGGTACTCATTAAGAAACTGCAACCTTTATCAGATGTCAGCTAGAAGCAACTTTTTGTTAAGATGAAAATAGAGTTGTTTGTTTTTTCCAGTCGCTACTTATTGTCTGGGGTATGTGTCTGCTATGAACCCAAAACAGAAAGACGGTAACGCTTCTTAATGATATGTTTGTCTATTGCAAGTCGTATTTTTATTGCATATTTCCTATTTGCAGTCCCATCCTGAACACATCATCCCTATGGTGAAACCATCATGCTGTTAGTTTAAACGGAGCAATCGTGGTAGTACCTGTTAGCAGCTGGAAAAGAGTCTGGGTTAGAGGCTTACCTTTAGACGCCCACCCCAGCAGGATAGCAAAATGACACCATTTATCACTATATGGTTTAGTGTAGTCACTATATAGAGATATATACAATGGAATGGTCAAAGCATGATTCAGATATTATTAGTGTATATTTTTGACCTGGAAACTAGTGGTCAAAGATGCTTTCTATGCAGTCTGACTTTGCTTGAGCTACTTTGCAAAGTAAAATGAGCAAAATTTTAATTAGATAAAAATGCAAAGATGGTAAACAGAAACCAAAAGGCTTAACCCTATTAGCCTGGCCAGCCAGACTATTCTACATCATATTTACTGCGTATCAGTCTGTAAAGGAGTTGGTAGAGTCCGATTTCAAAGGCGGGACTAACAGGGTCAGCATCAACAGGGTAGAACCAATCAGATAACTACAGATGTGATTCAAAAAAACTCCAAGCGACGCGCTCTGTTTTTGTAGTTTGTAGTCCTTGAAAGATGTCATGCCATCCAGCAAACTCTCCAGTGAACGATTTTTTTTGCTGCTTTTGTCTACAAACTCTGAGTATATATGGTGTACTCACATGTACTTTCTGAATTTTCCAAGGGACCAAGCAAGAAAAATCTCCATATGTATCTTGACTGTTATGGTTACAGAAAAGTGCTGCTGCATTATGGGTAATTCTGCCGCTGAGAGTGGCGCATTGCAATGTCCCGCCTCCCGTACTGTGGTCCGCTCTGTTTTTAGGCTGGAGAGCATAGAGCCTCACCAGACTGACTTACAGCCAGATTGTTTAGTCAGACTGGCTGGCCAGGCTATAATCCTATAATTACATCAAAAGCTAGTTTTACAAAATATTGATTTCCAGAGGCTGCTCAAAGAATGGACACATCACAGTTCAGATATTTAAAAGTGAAAATGAAATGGAGACGCTTAAAATGTAAAATCTATTTAAGGTTTACAGCTCTCCTGTGACGAGATGTGGAAAAGTTGAAGGGGTATCAATACATTTGCAGGGTGCTGTGCATTCCTGAAGGTGTGCGGATATTTTTATTTGATTTTTAGCTTTTCAAATTCTACCTGTCTACTCTATATTGTTTTCACTTAAATCAGTTCCTGATTCTGATTTATCCTTAATTAAAAGGCATTTGTGATCCAGCCTGCTCTCAGTCTTTGGAAGTGGCGTTTTAGCGAGAGCAAGCACTTAGGTTTAGCCACACTGATTAAAAGAGCATATCCTCCAATTTTTTACTCCAATTATTCTTTGTATCAAATTACAAAACTAATGTACTGAAGTGTTTTTGATTATGGTTCTCATGGAGAGGTTGTACCTGATGCTCTGATCTTGGTCCTCATCAGCAACAGAGCTACTCCTCTACCTCTTAATTATATCAGACACAAGCAAACCTGCTTTGGGTAATTAGACCTTGGCTCAGAAGCACAGAGGACTTCCTCGTCTAGGGCATATAACTCTGTCTGATATTCCCTTCTTAACAAGATTTAGCTTTCTAATAAATGGCGACGACACTCTGATCAGAGGTCAGGGACAGTCAACCCCTTTAGACTGTTGGATTTGCTAAGGTTCAAGTAGCCCTGGGTAACATAGTGTCTGTACTTGTAGGACTGATTAACCTTCTGCCTTCACTGTTCACATGGAATTATCTAATGAAGCGTCTCAATAGTTTCCAGGACGGTACAGTGTGGTTTAGACATTTACTTGATCTCTTAAGTTCAACAAGAGGAAAACATCCTCAATTAATTGATCAGTCTTAATGTCAACTACAATTTGCATTGTAATCAAAATGATAGTTTCAGTACAACCGTCCATCACGTACATCACAGACATTTGGGGGGAACGGTTGACTGAGACAGAACGCAGCCGTTAGGTTGTCAGGTTGATGGTTTGTCCTCTCATCTGCTCAAGACTTCACCCTTGAATTCTAATGCTCTGTGTTTTATTCAAGGTGACACTTTTATTTGTTTGCACACAATGTTTGGTTGTCTTACGAGTTGTACGTAGTACGCATGAACAGAAAATGTGTTCTGTCTCCCAGGGACGCAGGAACAAAAGGACGTCTTTCTGGCCTTGTAGCCCTGGTGTGGGAGTTCTTGGCACACCATCTTGTGAAACTTTTTTTCCTTTGTGGCATTCGACCTATAAAGACGCCCAGAAGTTTTATACTTGAGTTCTTGTGACGTATAAATTGTCCTGTACAGAAAGAACTTTGTTCTTTTTCTTGTCACTGTGAGTAAGATAACTACTTTTTCTGTTCTTGCAGACTGCGTACAGGCTTTTAAAAATGGCTTTAAAGTCAAAGCTAATAGACGTCATTGCCAACTTCACGTTGTCAGACAGGTTCTAGTTAAGGTCTGGTTCATGTGGCAGGATAATTAGCCTCATTTCTGTCCCAATCTTCCACTTCTGACACGTCCCCATTATTGGGATGGCTCTTAAGATAATCTTAAGAGATATTCCTGCTGCGTGTGGTGTGTTAAGAGTGATCTGGTCTGTTTGAAAGGACATCTGGACCACTCTGGCCTCAAATGGGGAATATTCAACAAGTTGGATTGTCTTGGCCCGATATCCTAGCATGTGGGGTGTTCCCCCAGGACTAACAAGCTGTTGAATGTGACATTTAGCTACTCAGAAAGCGAGGTGAGGATGACCGGTAGAAATAAAAGACAGCTCATCTCTATATCATAGTGTAGCAAACGCAGAGCTGCTTTGTCTCCATTCCTTTAACTAATGACTTTTATGAGTGAAATCTGTCCTGCCGTCTGACCGGACAACACGCGCTGTACGAGCAAACCTGTTGCATGAATTTTTTATTTATATGTGGTGTCTTTGAGGCTCTGAAAACCAGCAGGGAATTTTTAAAATTTGCCGTGTGAACCAGACTTAAGGGCTATCTTGGTTCGTCAGGTCAGGAGGAAGTCAAGTAGATTTTGGCTTGTCAAATAGCACCAAAAATGTGGTTAATCACATTCAATTCATGATTTATCAACAGGGGTTTGGGTAGTTTGTTTTTCATAATAAATGAAATCAGAATTTGAAAACGGTTGTTTTTCTTTGTACTTACTCAGGTAATGTTCGACAGGGCAAAGATTTTTTTCATGGCTCTGTAACTCAGCCAATAATAGGCAGTGGCTCGGGTTTATTTATCTTCCTGTCACAAAAGCCTCCCGATAATTCCAACCTAACTTTAGCACAACAAACCACAACTTGAAAATGACACTCAGACCTAAAGTCTGTTTTCCGATCGAAGCAAAATTGTGTACAAGCTTTCCAAAATGGCTAATTTATTGCAACCCATTTGCATTAGATTGCCTTAAATTGCACAGGTGATCCACAAGCTCACATTTGTCCTGACAGCCGTTCACCCAAAGTATGGGGGCTAAATAAATCGGCAGATGTAGACTTGTGTTTGAGGACTGAGCATTTCTTCAGCTTGTGGTTTGGAGACGGTGCGCGTCTGGAGCAAGATTGTTTTCCTCTCCCTGAAAACTGTGATCAGGAAAAATCGATCAGATTTAAATGTTACCATCAACAACTTGAGAGCTGATTGTAGTCCGGTGTCTGAGTGACTTTGTTACATCTTTCATCAGCCAGTCAGTGGCAGCACACAGTATGTTGGTCACATTTCATCCCAGTTTTGTCCTTTGTCGCTTATTTCTTCAGTCAACCTAAGATAATAAAAAACACAGTTTATGTGACGCGTTGTGGTGACTTTTAATAATTGAAATGATTAGCGATACGATTAATAATGAAAAAAATGTCTGCGTCTGGTGTTACTTTTTTTGTTTAGGTTTTATACCAGTAATAATTTTGAGAGAAAAAATTCTTGCAGTTTTCTTATGTCAGTCAAAATTGATGCGCCTGTTTGTACTTGTGTTGAGTGACCCTGCAGTATATGAGGGACAATAGACTTGACTCCAAGTATCTGATCTGTGGGTTTTTATTGATGCGTGAGGCTGAATACTGCTGTTTGTAACTCTAAATGAAGGATGTTTAATTCACTCCTGGTAATCTCTTCCAAGACCCTGATGACCTGTGGATCTATTCCACTTCGTTCGCCTGCTATAAAACTAATTGACAGCCTAAAATAGTAATCTTCTTTTTTCTTCTATATCCAGTTTGGATTAAACTCTCAGACTACTTTATGGGGTAATTTAGATATCCTCTTTGAATCTCTCAGAAAATTGCCATGTCATTCTGTTCTGTCGCGAGCGAACAGAGGAACCCGCCGGCGACCGCGCCTCATTTCGGTTTTCTTAGCCACGGTGAAGTCAGGTGTCAGGAAAGTAATGTGTTTTCATTTTTCAGCAGCCGCGGCGGGTGGTTTATGGAAGTGCAGTGCAAACATACCACGGCGCGGAGAGCTTGGCACAAGAGCTGTTGGAGTGAAACTAGATTCTGCAGCTTTCGTCTCACTACAAATCAAATCATACTTGTTCAGTCAAGTGGCTGTTCACTTTGTCTTTAAACTCGCCGTCTTTCTAATGAAAGCACACTCAGGTTAGATATGAATCCCCCCGTCTCTTGGAGTTGTGACCAGTTTCTTCGAATATATAGCTGAATGGAAATAAAAAAAAAAACAGGTCGATGTAGGGAAGAAGAGAGGGACGACACAAAATGCTGAAGCGGATGACGACAGGATTGCAGGGTCAGTGATGAAAACAAAGAGAGGACTGGAGGAGGGAAGCAGATTTGACTTATGAAGATGGATAACAACAAGCAGGTCCCACAACACTTAATGAGCAGGAATGATAGAGTTGAGGAGTGACGGAGTGAGAAATGGAGATAGAGTGCAGTCTTTGTGCAGGTATGAAGAATGAGAGGAGCTTCACAGGCTCCCTGAGTGATCTGGGCGAAGAACGCCGGCTACAGTCCTGAATGATGGAGAGAGTGAGTTAGCGGGGTGATTGATAGAGGACGGGTTGGAGACGTAATGCCATTCACGCTGATTTAATTTGGAAGCTAGGAACTTGGATTGCTTAGCATAGGCTAATTCTGTTTGACCTTTTTTCCCCGACTCGTAAAGGGAATTTGCATTATTTTGCCATTAATCATGCCACAGAAACTTTTCCTTGCTGATTTGCAGAATGTATGATAAAGACGACTGTGATAATGGTCCCAGCTACACCATCAGTTTGAGAAAAGCTTCCCAGCCTTTTGGGTTAGATGCTTCATTCACTTTATCTGCCATTCAGTCAAGATTTACAGCAGCTCTCAAACGTAGACAAGTCCCTGCTAAAATAACACCACTTTGAGCAATCTTTTTCCACATATAATGCAACATATATTATGGGCAGTTTATGAAAAAAAAAAACAAACAAGAAATTTACTGAAGGAAGACATATAAAACAAAAAAATAAAATCTTGCTACATTTCTACACACCGTTAAACTAAAACGCTGTTGAAGCAACTTTTTATTTAGTTTTAGCACTCCCAACTTCTTGAGTTCCCATCTGCCATCTGTTAGGGTAAATCTGATTTACCTGGAAGAAAAATCAGCTGCCATAACAGCGTTTTTGATACATTTGCATCTTTTAAAGCTATGATTTTCAGAGATTACAAAGAATCAAAAAGATCTTGTTAAACAAAGGTGCCAGTCTGGAGAGAGGAACCATTATACAGTATACACACCTGGATTCAGTGAACGTGGCAGACTTAATACTGGAGAAAGTCTTGGACAGCAGTGAGAAAAACTTGGGTTTCATCCAAAATAGATGAAGCAACAGAAGTGAACCTGGTCAGGAAAGCTGCTAAGAGGCTGACAGCAGCCCTGATGGGGCCAAATGAATTTCCAACAGTACAACAACAATGTGATATATTCTCCATGTATCTAGGCAAAGGAGTAGAGGTGCAATGAGGAATATCTTCTTCCAAAGGGAAGCTTCAATCCCTAAAACCTTGTTGGGGATTACGCTGTACTCTGATGAATTCAGTTTCAAACCTTGCATCATGCTCTGGGGCTATTTTTCTTAGGACTGGACTGAGATATTGTCACTGTAGAAGAAGTTATGAATAGCCAAGTCATGTTTTCATTATCACTCAGAATTTTGTCTTCCATCCATATCAATAAAACAATGATCTTGTGAGACGGTTGTTTCATTTTTTTTAATCCAGACCTGTCTCTGGCAGAAATTCTGGGGACCCACCTGAAAAGTGCCTCGGACATCCGCTGCCCTGAAATTTCCCAGAGTTGTAAAACTGTTGTGAGGCTGGGATATATTAAGTCCACATGTGGCATGCTGTGGCTAAGGTGACTAAAGCATGTACCGTTTGAACCAATATGAAAATTCAACGGCAGTAGTCACAGTTCAACCCTAAGAGGGCAGCACTAAGACGGTTTTGAGACAAATATAGCAGAATTAAACAAGTTCACACAAATTGCACAGTAATATTAAAGTAGCACCCTTAGGGTCAGTTTATCTTCCAAAAAAAACACAACGCATTTCTTTGGGTGAGTTGCGCTTTAAATCATTTCCATCCTGGGATTATTAAAGTACTTTATCTAATCCAATCTAACCCAAATCAATTGATGAGCTGTAACATTTTAGCTTGACGGTAGCTGATTATCTGTGCACAGTACATTCCTCAGCTAAATATATCTCAGAGAGTGAGTCATTATCCAATGTGGCATCTCATAATTAGTTTTTGTTTGAATTTTCTTACTCCTCAAACAAAATGTATTTTGTTGTCCTCACAGGGAATTAGCCTTTTTCATATTCCTTAATGTTCATTGCTGCCTCAGATGGAGCAGCATCTCCCCAGAAATGCACAAACGGAGCCATTTATCTTGTCTTTATGCCTATTTTCAGCTTTTCTGGTGCGTGATATTGATCTCCATCATTTATATGCTGGATCAGAAGCTCACATGTGAAATTGGGTGCATTCATCGCCGGTGTGGCGAGAAAGCCAGTAATTAAAATGTGTTAGAATTCAACAGGTCTATTCATTTGCGTGGGCTTCGGTGAAGCATTGGGAAAAGACATAACGAGGGGCAAGTGCTTTGTTCTAACTGTCTATTCAGATTTACTGCTGGGCTTCACAGAAGATGACATCTTGATTCATCACTGCATTAGAAAAGCCTAACGTACAGCCTCGTCGAACTAAAAAAGTGATTTAGTTTTCTTTATATTAACTGTACTGCCCTCCTTTTTTATTTCTAATAGCTTTTTTGTTTGTTTACCAAAAGAAATCTTTGTAGAATTCTGAAGTCTCACACAACTTTGTTTGCATGACAGGAGGCTTTTTGCTAAATCAGTCTCCGTTGAGCTTCTTCTACTCCTGCATGAAATAACTTTTTAAAGACACTGATTGCTGCTCGTTCTGTTGAAGAACTAATAGCCCCACAGGTAGCTCTGCTGTCTACACTGATTTGTCCCCCTGTTGCGGCTCCGGCAGCTCATTATATCACCGTCCCTACCAGACACTGATAATCCAGACAAAAAGCTGCATGTCATGTCAGCGTTGTGTGTGTGTGTTTTTTTTTCTTATCTTGAAAGCTTTGCTTCATCTGCATGTCGTCACCCGTCCCAAATATTCTACTCGCAGGTTTTAGGGTGTGTATCAGATGGAAAATGTGGGATATTTTACAGAAACTGAGCCGGCACGGTCATGTCTGCATTTATAACTACAATATTTTGGATCAAATCATATTAATTCCGCAGGAATCACTGTGCTTAATGGATTAGTTCACTGAGGCGTAATAAATCCGATTAAAGCTTTCATAAACCGAAGAGTTCAGCCGTGTTGATCTCATACATGAGAATTTGCATCACTGACCAACCATGAACAGAGGTGAAAGTGTTGACTGGGAGGCAATAAAAACATTGTTTCACTGGTGACCTCCAGAGCTTTTCTGGGAAACATGGCCGACGCTTCTGTTCAGTCTTTCTTCAGTCACACATGCACTGTCAGAAAGAGACGGCGGAGAGCTGGAGTGGAGCGTGGCTGATCCAAGGCGTGATGCAAAAAGCGGAGCATAGTGGCAATACTAGCTGAGGCTCCAGAACACTTCCCTATATAGATGCTGATATAGTATAACACTGCTGTCAGACTTGATATGTCTTTAAAAACCTTCAGGACATTAGCAGGAACAATCTAAGACTGCAAAGCAAAAAATGTCAAGCAGAAAAAAAATAGACAAATTCAAGAGGCAAAGCTTTGTGGGAAAAAATGTGGTTTTGTTGCTTACGTGGGGTTATAGAGTTTTTGTTTTCTGCCTTATACAGATAACAGGATAGACCGAGTTCCCTTCAACAAACCGAGCTTTCAGAGCAGTAAAGGTTACATTAACAAAAACATCCAACCAGACTTTTAGGAAGCGTGACCCAAACGCTTACATTTCCGCTCCCGCTATAAAAACCTTTCAAAGAAGGCCAAGAACATCCTGGGTTTGACCTCATGTTGTTGCTGGAGTATTTCAGTTACAAATCTAAAGTTACTATGATTATTAGCTATGTTTTTTCCCAGCAACAGCAAATATATCCCTGTGAATATATGTGTTAATCTCACGCTAAGCGTGTAGATATTAGTATTTTCTTGTCTGTTGTCATGAAGGCCGTGTGAATCATCAGCAATGAATGAGATTTCCCACTGATATTAGCTTTAAGTTTCACACTTGGTGCTAATGTTCTTGTAGTATTTCATAAAACAACCCAGCTACGTTGTGATAGTCATAGACTGGTTTGTGGTAATGTGTAATTTGCATGCATGAATTTATCCTCTGAAAGAAGTTTATTTTTTTATTTTTTTCTTGCTTCTTCCATGCCATCATAATGTCCAGGTATTGGTGCAAGAACTAGCTTAGCTGTCAGGGATTAGTAGATTCTCATTGTGTTTCAGTATTTTCAGCACCTACTTTTCAAAGAGTAACATCTCGCATTATATTTCAGTTAATAACATTATTAGTAGTACTTTGTTCATCACTTGCACCATCAGTATGTTCTAATTGGGCTGCACGATGCACAGCAAGTTTTTCATCATGGCAATATTACTGTACCGAATATGAAAATCACGAAGAACTGCTTAGACAGCAATTTTAATTTATTTATTTATAGTAAGTCATATTATCATGGTGACTTTCAGCAATATCATTGCATATTTTCCTGACATTGCGCTGAGTAAATGTGCTCAGATAGGTAAAAACCTACAGGTCAGCCTTATTTAATTTTCAAAAGGTAGCTGGTTTTTAAAGGCTTCTTTGGGTTTTAGAAAACAGGAACTTGTTAATTATGCAACCCTGTTACAAACCCCCCACTCTCCAGCCTCCACAGGTGGTTGTCTAAACTCATTCAGTTTTGATTCATGGGCCTAATACTGTACCATGTTAGTTCATTTCCCCGGCACCCAGGGATTAGATGACCAGTCTTTATTGCAGCTGCTTAAAGGCTTATTTTATTGTCACAAGGAGCTAAGTGCTCCATTATACATTTAAATAAAAAGAGAATATATTGTTAAAACTGTTTTTCAGTAGTATGTGCACATCTACAAACCTTTTTTGTCCTCCTGGAAAGTTTTTATCTTAATAATCTCTGAGTTTACCACTGTTCAGGTAACATGTATGATTCCTCTAATAAGCAGGTTGTGTCAAAGTAAGTCAAACAGAACTCAGTTTCCTCTCAAAGTAGCAAAACACATGAAGCCAGAGGACATTTCTGTCTCCCTCATGGCTCACGCTCTCTTTTTTCTAACTCTGCACCCCATTTTGCACTTAAGATGCTGCGTCTGTTGGAGTGATCCCCACAGAATGATTCACACCCCTGGCAGGATTACATATAAAAGTTGTCATTCCACCAAATAGTTTCTGATAGGAATGGAGAGAGATAATAGAAACAGTGAAATATATATATATATATATATTTATCAGCCTTTATTCAGGCTTGATTAAAATGCTGACTAAGCCACTTCTAAACTTTATTTTTAATTCCAGTAAAAAGAAGGATGCTGCTAAAATTAAAAGATTACTAAAAACATTTCTGAATAATCATGGGCTTAATTTTCTAATTGATGGTGTTCTCAGACTTGCAAACTTCCCATCTGCTACTACAAATCTAACGTTGGTTCTAAATCTTTAGATAACGGGACGGCCCCAAAATGTAAGGTCTTTGTCCTTGATTGCAAAGTCACACTACAAATCTATCTTTATATTTTGCTTTTGGAGTAGCAACATAAAAAAAGCCCTGAAATGAGACCTGAAGTGCTCCTTTTAGCTGTTATTTAATGCAAAGGTTACGGTCCTATACTCCGGAGGAGTTTTTGGACATTGTTCTCTAATTCCAAAAAAAGGTTCCGTAGTTGAAGATGGAAAACAAGTCCAGTTGCTTTGTTTTTTCCCTTTTTTTGGAATGACCATGACCTGGATGACTGAGAATCTTCACCAGCATTGTTCTCTAATGTTACATTGAATGAATGCCAGATTCAAAGTTAATAATAATAATAAAGAAAATAGGGTGCTACTAAAATCAGCCTAATGGAAGTGCATCGTGCCAATGAGAGTTTCGAAGGCCAGCAGCTCTTTGTCATTGAGATTGAGACTAAAAGTGTCTCCACATATTAAACATAATATTGACAGAAAAGCAGATTTGTGTCTGGTTCAGGTTAGAGTATAATAAGAAAAGACACGCAGCTGAGTAATGAGGCAGGGAAATGGGAGTTAGAGTCCACCGTGGTATATGACAGCAGCCTTGCTTAGACCTCGCTGCAGTCAGATTCTCTGGAGAGGCTGTCTAATGACTTAGATTTTGGCTAAAATGAGTCAAAACAGTTGTCCAGACTGCCTCATTTCACAGTTTAACCCAGAATCTGCCCTCGCCAAGCAAGCCTCTCCACAGCCTGCTGGTGGGGTTGGCGTGCTGATTGGCGAGTCGCCTCCGCTGCCTCTCGTACAATGGCCTTGTTTGGTTTTCCATTCCTGGAGATTATGTCACTGCAGGCAAAGGTGGGTACTTTACAGACATGCTCCTCTCCTGCGCTTTTGAGTGCCATACTGGTCCAGTTGGTAAATATTTGATTAGGATAAATGCTTTGTGCTCCATTCAAACCCTTCTTGGGTACAATTTAGATGTGAGCCGCTCTTTTGTTGCTCTGCTTCTCATTGTCTCCAGGCACCTCCACGTTGTAGAGTTTGCATGCCATTTTCTTTTTCCATTAGGTTTCCCAAAGATGATCCTCTTGTATTTTTATAAAGCAGCAGTAAAGAGTTCTCTGTGGTTTTAGTGAATAATATTGTACTTTTGTATGATGGATTGACTTACTGATGATCAGATTTTTGTGTTCCCGAACCAGCTGGTCACCCTGTTTGGGGTTGATCGAGCTGAAAATGGTCCACTTCAGGTTACCAGCTGATTTCTATGTGCATCCCTAACTACAGCTTAACTTGCATTATGAACATATATGTACTTATCAAAGTGGCAATTCCTACTGCATTTGAATTATCCAATATATTCCAAGGAAGAAAATTAAGGAGATAAGATTCGTTTGTATTTCTTCCTATCATTTTGTCCCCCTGCACTATAGCTTAGCACTCAAGCATCCAATTTCCATGTGCTATACAGAAGTACATAAGAACATCAGAAGAGACATCGAGATGCTCTATCTTTACAGTTTCAGATTAATTATCAACTCAGTTGTTTTGTCACACCGGCTGTTTATAGCTCCCTACATCTGTTAGGGGAAAAGAGAGGGAAATATTTCCCCTCATGTGATCAACAGGGATATAGCCAGATACAGATTGTTTATATTCAAAGGCCCGCTGAACACTCATCGCCCTGCCAAAGCTGCTCAGACACGGACCAGTAGCATCAGACTGGACCCATGAGCTCATGGCTGGCTGCGCTCCAACTTTCATGTGAATATGAACGGAGCTACGAACCTTCAATTGCAAGTTTCGTCTCAAAGTCATTTGCCTTTAAGAATGTCAGAAGAGCTCCAACGTACTTGAGGCAACTTCAAAGGGGTTAACAGCCACCATATATTTAACGGCGTGAAAAGAAGGGGCTGCTATATGGCCGGCTTGCACGCATTGCAGCTGTGGAATTGTTCCATCTCAAGCATAGCTCTTGATTGGCTTTAATTATTCATAATGTGTAGTCCCAAACTGGAGTCTGTAATTAGAAAAGATTCTTTTGTAGCTTTTTTTTTTTTTCCCCTGATTGAGGCCATTGGGGAAATTGAAAAATTGGATTCTGATGGGTAAATTGTTGGTTGTTTACAGGTAAGGGGTGTGGAGAGGAAAGCAGAGAAGAAAAGAAAAAAGCCAAAACTCATAGCTCAGATTCAGCTGCTTTGTGGTGATATTAGCTGGGGAGATGTGCAGAGGGACAGAATTGCAATTCAAAACACTGAGGCACTCTATAAATCTAGAACACAATATATATGCAAGCAATAACGCTGCAGAATATTTCTTTTGGTTTGAATATGAATTCTGGGCTTTTTCTGGCTTATTGGGGCAGGTACGGAGATGAATACCTACTATACGAAGAGCAATAGGGAATGAAGTGCTGGAGTTTGTCTTGTTGTCTTTGGCCTGGAAAGCTGACTGGCTCTACTGATGGGGATGTCTGTCTATTCGACAGCCATTTTGACCTAGAGTGGACTAAAAGCAGCTGCTGACTTAATTATCTCAAAATTTAGTTAAGAAATTTTACGGTTGTCAGGAGTTGAATGGAAAGGGAATTAATGATGACCCCGGTCCCGTGATGATATTGACCTTTTGGTACAGAGAGTATTTTTTTTTTTTCAGTAGTTGGTTATTTGCTCTACTGAATGCATTCATATCATTTATTCAATCAATTAATCTTTACTATCAAAATAAGTCATTAGGTCTGAAGTACATCAAATTACTGATGTAGGCATGCCCTGCAGAAACAATGACCATCAACGTTATGAGTGCATTACTTAATAGATGTTAGTGTAAGGCCTTTTTCCATGGGTCTACATAGTTCACACAGATTCAGTGTTGACTGAACATCACTCAGTGACATATGTTGCAAAATGAATATGATATTTAGTTAAAGTGTATATGTTTGGGGATCTGTTCAGAGCTTATGAGCAGCAGGCGTTCAACCAGCGGTGAGAATTTTCACTGATGAAAGAGATACTAGTTTTCTAGTTGCCAGCTTTTCCAGCAACTTCTTGTCAATAGTCATCGTTCATACTGTGCTTTCTAGCAGCATGTGCAGGAAGCACTGTGGGAGTTTTGGGGGCTGGAGTGGTTTTAAGTGAGTGTCGGCACATCCTTGCCCAGAAAAAGAGGTTGCAGCAAAGTGCAGTATTCTGACCCGCTTAGATAGATAACTTCCTATCTTTGGTATGATATGATCAACTCAATTTGAATGTGCTTAGTTATATATGTATTATTAAAACTGAGTTTGACTGTATGGCACTGTTTTTGAATCATCTTAGCTCGATTTAGAATGAATTTGACCCAGATGGGATATATATATATATATATATTAATCTTATTTCTCTGTCTTCCTAAACTGTTAGTCCTGACATTGCTCATCCTAACAAAGTATTTGTTGTTGTTGTTTTTCCATTCAACGTAAAGCTATTCTGTGGTCCATAGAAAACGTTCTACAGTGTTAAAGCTTTGACATTTCTTAGTGCTTTGTTCGGGAGCTAAACATACCTTATCAGCAAGTGTGTAACTTTATCAGAATGTTATAAAAACCCAAGGCTTTACCTCAGTTTGGGCTGTTAAAGAGCAAAGGCAGTCAGCCATCTCGCTTGTGAGTTGTGCCAAACATTGATTTGTGCTTTTTTGTGGAATGTACTGTGAACCAAAGGCTCCAGGGAAGCTTGTTTTGTGCTTCCCTTTGGGCAGTTATACCTTCACTGATAGAGGACCAAAATCTGCAGGTAAATTTCATGTTGCTTGGGCTAGTACAAGCTTGCTGTTGTCTTTTTCTTCTCTCAATTCCTTGCTGGAATCCTTGCAATTGCTTTAAATCTGAACTTCTCATCCCCACTGAAACAGAAATAAACCTAAGTCTGTTGGTTCCATACATGTGGACCAGCATTCACTTATATGTAGGATGCGAAAGGTACAGGTGTAATATATTGGTCAATGTGTTACACTTTTTATTGATTGCTTTGGCGCAGCAGTCAACTCAAAACCCACATTTTTCAAAACAGCTGACACAGAGGCCTAAACAGTGGCAACAATGGTCAAAATTACACATTTTGTTTGCAAAAGGCTCCAACTCTGCCAAAACATTTAAGATATGAACCAAAAGCAAATTTTTCCCTCAAACAACACAACCTGCACACAAATGTTTGAGCTCTTCCCATCATTCATTACACAAGGGGCAACAAAATACAAAACACCGCACTCAATGTGAATCAGTCAAAGACTGTACGCAGCTTACATGTCAGTGTCATTTGTAGTCAAATTTGTAGATATGTTGTGATCCAAATTTTATTGCTTATTCATTCTTTTTTTTCAGATTGTGGCTACAAATGAAATATTCCAACAGAAGATACTAGAGCTGTCTGTCTCTTCTCTCTTGACAAATAGGCCACATGGCCTCACCTTCATCACACTCAATATTTTCCCTTGTGATGCACCTAGGGAAAAATCTTCTTGCATGCCTGATCCATCCTTGACATGCCTCTGCATCTATATCATGGGTAGCAGCAGTCATTGCATTGAGCAAGGGCATCTGCTCATAGGGGCAGTGATCATATACCTTCCATCTCCATGCACTGAAGAATTCCTCTATAGTAATAGATAGAGATGTATATACTGTATAGCAGCAATACCTGCTCTCCCGTTGAAAGACTCTTACAATGGATGCAACCATGTTTCTATTGAGAACAGGTTGGACTCTTTGTCCCGCCCTTCTAAGTGAAAGGCCATGATTTACCATATGATCAATCATAGTTGCCTAAATTCATCTGTAACTTGAGCCCTTCCAGCTACACCTCCACCTCGCACTCAGATTCCTCTTCCTCTGACTCCTCTTCCCCTGATCCATCTACCTCTTACTCTGACTCTCATCTGCCTTAGACCATCCACGCTTGCAAAGAACAACACACAACATGGCACCTTTTATGTAAAGCCTGTAAACTGACAGCAAATTGAAAAATTGTGTAAAGAAGTGTCAATCAGGTGCTTCAGTGATTTCATTCTGATCAAGAAGTTTCTAAGAGCTTGGAACATATGGTTTCTGTTTTGCTACCAGAGCTAAAGCAATGGAGTTTGGACTGCATGAATGACATCTGAGTTAACTGTTTTGCAAAAGGACGGGGAAAATATGTGAAACCAATGAGAATGGGTTAACTCATTTGCAAGAAGTGTCTTTTGCTCTGCTGAGATGGTGATGATGAAGACTGAGAGGTTGCCAGTTTCTTCAAACAGGTCAAAGCAACCAATAAAAATTGTAAAACTATTGCTTCCTTCAGGTTCATAAAAATGAAGGCTGAGTAGAGGAAGTAGGGTCAACATTCGATCAGAAGTTTTTAGGCTGGAAACATGCTTGCGATGTCCAAGAATGTTTCCATCACGTTCATTTTAGGTCATTCCGACCATAGTTCCAATAAGATGCCTATAGTTTGACAATAGCTCAAAGTTTGCCAATACTTCTTTTTTTTTCTTTCACTTCTTTTCTTTCGTAGAAGAAATGTACAGCAGGAGTTTGAGGATAAAACAATAGTAATTATTTACAAAACAAGAGTCCTTGTTGTCTTTCTTCCTCTGGTTGTGGTTTGTGTTGCGTGTTTGGCGCCATCTTTTGAAAGGGAGTTTCATTGTAGCGGACAGCGCACACTGAACCCAGTCAGAGAAATCTGGCCTCCACATGGTCACTGACAGAGTCAGCAGCAGAACCATCTTAAGCAGAAACATGATAAGATTTGCATGACACCATCTTCACACATCAAGAAGACACTAGGCATCAGGCACTAATACGCTAATATGCTAATAGCACTAATACGCTAATATGCTAATAGCATTCACTTCGATCTATGAAATGCTTAAAGTGTAGCTTTTGTCTTTGGAAGCTGATCGGCATCATTTGAACATTTTAACATTTGAAGCCTCAACTGTGTACAACATAGGCTAGCAGCTCATACAACACATGTTCTTACCAGCTGTACTCTGTCTTGCTCCTATTTGTACTCAAGAAAAGTGCTGAAACATTCTTTTGGTGTAGAAATAATGTAAGAGAGAGCTCAATAAGACATGCAGGTGTCTTAGATTTTTTTAGTTGGTATAAAGTTTATATGGTCGATGACTTTCAGAGTGAGGTTTGCTAAAAAGAAAAAAAAGGAATAATATATGAAAAAAAAAGAACACCCCAGGCAGGTCATTCGTAAAGTTTTGGAGAAGTCTGAAGCAGAGTTGGATGATAAAACAATTTGCCAACCTTCATATAATTTACAGAGCAATTTTTAGTC
Organism: Fundulus heteroclitus; assembly: GCF_011125445.2. NCBI lineage: Eukaryota > Metazoa > Chordata > Actinopteri > Cyprinodontiformes > Fundulidae > Fundulus > Fundulus heteroclitus. The sequence continues at coordinate 28,943,991 of NC_046373.1, read as the reverse complement.
ATCATACAAAAATGGATCACGGTCTGTCTCCTGAAAAGACAGACTAGGTGAGGAGAACATCGAGACGAAAAGCTGCAGCCAAAGCCAGAAAAAAAAAAACATTGTCTGTCATTTCCCTTACAAAACTTATGGAAACGTGCAATTTGGACTTCTTAAGGCTTCTTCTCCCCAAACGTGGATGAAGGTGGTCTTGTCAGATGAGACCAATGTTGAACACAGTTGAGTCCTGGAAAAAAGAGAAACCTGCTGAAAGGCTAAGACTGAGGCAGGGATTCACCTTTCAGCTGGACAGCGATCCTAAACATACAGCCAGAGCTACAATGGAACGGATGAGATCACAACATATTCATTTGTTAGAATGGCCTGGTCAAAACCTGTGTAAAGACCTGAAAATCGATGTCCTACTCAGACTTGGGTTACAGAGGAAAGTTCAATGTCTAGATGTCCAAAGCTGGTAGAGACATAGCCCAAAAGCCCGGCTGCTGTCCTTGTAGCAAAAGCTGGTTCAACAAACCGTTGACTCAGGAGGGCTAAACACAAATGCACGCCACACTTTTCAGATTATTTCTAAATAATACAAAAACAAAAAACTTTCACCTTATTTTTATGCACAACCTTTGGGTTGGTATTTCACATCCAATCCCAATAAAATTCAAACACGTTTGTGATCGTAATCTGATAAAACCAGAAAAGGTACAAGGGATGTGAATAGTTTTGCGAGGCGCTTTAGTTATAGTTACGTTTAGTATTTCAGCACCTCGTCTATCATTGATTTAGTCATTTAAATCAACCCAACAAATCTGAGCCTTGAGCCTCAGTTTATATTTGCTCATCCCATCATCCAGAGCCTCTTCACCTCTATTGTCATCCTGTGTTGAAGTGCCACAGAGTGCACTTTTATTTCCACTCTCAGTCAGACAGGTAGCTCTAAGTAGCATTGTTAAATGTCTCAATAAGTGCTTGTAAGCATCTTAACCTGCATTCTGCCCCGTTCTGAGTGCAACTCGGTGTCATCAGGCCGGGCGAAAGCTTTACATGCAAACCCCGAGCGAACTGGGTGCACTACTGCTCATAAATAGGTAAACACAGAGGGAACAAAGGCTGAGGATAAGGGGGAGGACTATTATTTGAGTAAACAGAAGTCTGATAACGAGCAGGAGGGGATGAAAGTGATGGTGGATGTTCTGGATGAGTAATGCAGGCTCTGCTCGGCGAAGTGTCCTGTGTGCAGATGAGCAGGGATTGTTGCACGGACCTCTAAAACTGTTGCTTCAACACAAGCGTCAGGTTTTGCTGCTACAGGCTGCTGCTGCTGACTCAGACAGCGGCGCACTGTCAGGTCTGCTCGTTTAGGAGGACTCTTGTTGAATATGGCAGAGCCAACGGTGAAGTGCTTACATATGGCCATCTTTATCATTTCATTGTAAAAAATGTCAAAAGAATTACATTAATCTCTTTATGGTAATTAGTAGGACTTCCATTACTGCCAGTTATTGCTGAAATTGTTACCTTGTCTTATTTTTCAATTAATTTGCAAGGAGATTGCTTGCTTCATCACCATGATTAAAGTTCTCTGTACGCTGACTTGTATTCCTGCCTCTATTATTCTGTTTTGTTATAGTTTTAGTTTTCTTATTTTATTCAATGGTTTTTCTTCTTGGGATACAGCAGAAGTTCCTTCTAGGTCTTTTATTTTCTATTCTAGTTCCAATTGCTTTTATATGATGAATAGGAAATCATTTTGCTGCCACAACGCTTGCCGCCTCCCAGAGGACAGCAGAAGAGATATTAGGCTGATTATTTATTGTCAAACAAATCTGTCCACTCTCTCTCTCAGAGAACCCGGTAAATTCCCCTCTTCAGGTAATGACTCGTTAACCGCCAAGCTTTTACGTGTCATGTTAACGTTTTTTTTTTTTTCCCATCGGCTGGTGGTGGGTTTTAAGAAGGAATTCTCTTTCCTTTTAACGAGAGATGCTGTCGTGGCCGGATTATGTTTTCATTTCGGTTATCTACATCGCTGACAGGAAGTATTGGCCCCCCTTAAACATGTGCTGCTTTCTCAGTTCCGTCACAATCAGATGTTTCAGTTTATAAATGACATGTTAATATTGTGGAATTTGGTCCACTCACTGTGTTTGTTCAGTAACACTGTAGAGTTGTCAGGTCTTGGCACAGCGTTTCATTCAGATTTAGGCCCACGCTTTGGCCCAGATGAACCTCTCTCTTTCTATCTTTGAAGCATTTAGACGTAGACTTGCTGGTGTGCTCTGGGTCAATGTTTAGCAGCCTAAGCCAAGTATGTCTGAGCGTCATGTCACAACCTGATGGCCGGGTTTGCTCCTTCAGGATGTTCTGCTAGAGAGACGAGTTCTTGGCTCCATCAGTTACGGCAAGTTGTCCAGGTGATCCCCCGACCATCACACTCCCACCTTCATGTTGACGGTCAGGATGATGTTCTTCCTCTGAGACGCTGTCTTAGTTCTACACACCAGGAAGGGACCCTCACCTTCCCAAATGTTCCACTTATGTCTCAACAGTCCGTAGAATATTTTCCCTTAAAGCAAAGAAATCTGTAAGGAGGGAAGTAGTTTTTAAGCATCTGAAATGGCCGAGTGGCCGTCCTGGTCCAGACTGCTGGTGCAGACGTGTTTCTTGTCCGCTTCATATGAGCAGAACAACATCCCGAGCATGTTCCTGGCTTGTTGTCGCCAGAGCAGATGGAATCCGGGACCGTTCGCCCATAGAGAGTACAACACGCGTATCATGTGAGCGGTTGTTATGGGGATAATGCTAAAAAGGGGGCAGATGGCTTTGGGGGGGATATTAGTGGCTGGCGGGTTATTTTTAGGCTCACTGCCGCACACCTCAACCTTTTAAAGCACATCCTCCGCCTCCATCAGAGCATTCATCAGTGACCCTGCACCGCCAGCAGCCACAGGCGGGGAGGAGCTGTTAGACCCCAATGACCCGGTCACTGCTTTTTGTCAGAATCCATCGTGCAGGAAAAGTTCTCGTTAGTGCTTTTTGCTCGCACCCCAGATCAACTTGTAAGGGAACCTTTTATTTCTCTGCTTTCAAGCTCAAAGAAACAATCAAATTTCCTTTCAGAGCTTCAATTTTCAGCCTCAGTGAGTGGAGTTTTGGACACAAGGTACTTCTATTACTAGTGTGTTCAGATATTTGTTTAGAGCCACTCGTTACTTAGATTAATGTTATAGTAAAAATATAACTTATTGTATTTAAATACAACAAGCAGCCCCATTTCTCAGTTGTCCGGGTCATCGCAACAGCAAACGGGCTTAAATCGGAGGCAACCGGACTTTTGCTCAGTTCTTCTGAAAAGGTTTTGACACCTATCCAGGAGACTTCGTTGATTCTGGAGGCTCGCACTTGAGCTCTTAGAGACATTTTTAAAGAAACACAGATTTTAGCGTCATCAGTCTGAGCAACTCTGAGCCCAGCTTCAGAAGTATAAATGCTTGGATGTGTCAGTGCCTTGCCAAGGCCTGGAACAGGACCCTCACTGGTACCCTCAGATAAGAGGAAAATGATTTGGAACCGCGGATCACGCTGAGCATAAACTGGAAGATGCTGGGACACCATAACCTGACGCCGCCAGATAGATTTGCTTCGCATATCCATCTGGAAACCTTCCGTTGAAGTAATTTTGGGAAGGGGCGAAAATACTGGTTAGCTGATTGGCCTATGTTGGTGATAGACGGGCCAAATAAACCAATCAGATCAACGAAGTATATGACGTACTTGTCAACATGCTTCGTCGTCGCTCGTAACAGAGCGACGACGAAAACACAACCTCAAGCCAAGCTACTCTTGCTGCTGCAGGTAAAGGCTCGTTAGCTCAGCAAAGAAATACTCTGTAATTCCGATAAAACTTGCTCGATAGCCACGCTAACGCTAGTTTTATCGGCTGAAGCCGCCATGTTCTTTAGACTGAACTGTCGCGCTTCCCGTTGCGTCACACCTCAACCCGCCTCAAAGCCAACGCTGATTGGACGTTCGTTTGGTGAACGGCTCCAAATTTTCTTTAACGGAGAGTAGCCAGACTGATCTGCGAGTGAAACCTTGAAGGCTCGCGAGATCAGGATGGTCTCACGAGGCTAGGGACACCAGTCCACAGTAAAGCAAGTGTTAAGTCACTTCGGACCAATAAAGTGGTCCCTGCTCCGAAGGTGGCACCCTTAGACTTGGCGTGATTTTGTAGCGGTCATAATGGACAAGATTAAGACCTCCTTGAGAAAAGTCTGATGATCAGAAGGCAGACCCGATTCAAGCAAAATTAAAAAAAAATGTTGCATTCAAGTTGAGGCCTTCAGATGTGAGAGCTGTGCACCAAATGGAAAGTATGGTGATGGCAGCTTCATGTTCTTGGGCTGTTCTGCTACCGACAGTACTGGTGAACTGCAAAACCAAATGGTAATGGGTCTGTACTTGTACAGCTCTCTATCAAGTCCTGAGGACCTGAAGGTGCTACACACTACATTCAGTCTTTCACACATTCATTCACACGCTGTCGATGGTAAGCTGCACTGTAGCCACGGCCACCCTGAGGCAGACTGACAGAAGAGGGACTGCCAGACAGGGCGCTACTGACAGCAGGCAGAGCAGGTGAAATGTGAATGTGGGGTTTAGGTTGATGAACTACAGGATGAGCTCCTAGCTCCTGTGCCACTGTGCCCTGATGGATTCAAAGGAGCTCAACAGTGTGAAGGTAGAAACAGGGACACTGCCTGGTTCAAAACTGGTCTTGGAATGGACAGTAGGATCCAGGAATGGCCCTATTACCAACTATATTCAACCTTTATCTAAATCTGTGAGAGTAAATGAACCAATTCTAAAGCAGTCTACCAGTTTTGTCAGATATCTGCAATATTAATGCCAGGAGCGTGTTGATGGCTACAGAAATTATGCTGTGGAGATGCCACTTTCTAAATATCACTGGCCATGCATTTATGTATTTGGACCTACTGTATATTCACTCAGCTCCTATCTTTAAAAGTCCTTGAAGATGGCCAACTTCTTGATTCTTTTTACATAATAATATTCCCATATTTTACATCTCTGTAAACCACATCTACATAGATGTAGTCTTTCTAGCATTGTTCCCATATATACACACATGAATCCGTCCATCTCAGGCAGTCGGTTCGTAGCAGTCATCACCCTGTAGCTTTTTCTAAGTGCTTCAGTCAGAAATACAGCCCTACATGAAGCTGGGCATGACATCTTTATTTGCATGGACCTGATTTGTCCACTCATCTGGCACACTGTGCAATATTCAGGAGCGACTCCTAAAGAGCTGAAGCGACAGCCGTAGTGACACGCGGCATTATCTTGTAAACAGGAACCAATCAGCATGTGCCGGTCGGTTTTCCACCTCCAGTGGTTCTTCTGATAGAGGTGCCGGACCATGTATAAACCCTGAGTTGTAGTTCCAGCACCGGCTTTCATACTTACAGGGGAGAGGGGCAGGTGTCATAACCCCACCCCCAACCCCCCCGGTTGCTGTGGTGACGCCCGCTGCAGCTCTTTACCTCTGCAGGTTCTGGTCAGAGAGCTGTGTATGCTAACATGAAGCCAGGTCCTCGTGTTACATAACATGTCGACGGAGCCGCACATACCTGTTGACATGTGCAAAGAAGGAATGAAACGCTGCAGCTCAACCCGTTCCTCAGACCGAAGCAGAAAGGCATTAAAATGGAGCTGTGTGGATCCCCGAGGCGTGTCACCCGCACGCGCTCTCTCTTCTGTACCTGTTGCTCAGACAGCGCTTAGTGGAGCAGGAGTTTTGAGGCATTCATGATCCTCAGCCACCATCATGCTGATGACTGCATTTGCGGTCACAGTCAATGAATTGGTCCCTATGAGGCCCGTTTCTCAGATTAAAAGCAACTTTTGAAAATAACCTTTTGTTATTAGATTTTAAACATTTAGCATCTTCATCAAGCCCGCTTTTCTGTATTAAAATATTCTAATCATAAATATTCTATTTTCATTAACTATAAGGGAAAAATCACCATAACTGGCAGAATATAACGGCTTGAAAACACCGGTCTATTTAGTTGATCTGTATAATGTGTCTCAGTGGGCAGAATTACTGAAATAAATAGACTTTTATTTCCATCCATCCATCCATTTTCCATACCGCTTAATCCCTCATGGGGGTCGCGGGGGGTGCTGGTGCCTATCTCGAGAGGCGGGGTTCACCCTGGACAGGTCAGACTTTTAATTAATTGTTTAATTTGTAGAAAGGATCTGTATATTCATCTAACCTTTCAAAACATTTGTGACATCATAACCACTGTTTTCTCTTAAATTTGAGGGATTTTAGGTGAAAGATCAGCATAATTCGGTAAGTGGAAGGAAAAGACTTTGATGGGAAGATGGATGTAGTTAAATCCAGGTCAGTCCTGGAACAGTTCAACAGAAAAAAATAAAATAATCATGGCAGGATGCTTTTCTTCAGGCAGGAAGGGGAGGCTGATCAGAGAGGATGAATATGTGAGTGGAGACTAGATACAGGACAATCCCAGAGGAAGACCTGCTTGGATCTAGGGAGGAGGTTCACCTTCTAGCAGGAAAAAACTCTAACCATACAGCTGGGTTACAATAGAATGGTTTAGATCAACCCGTACTCATGCGTTAGGACGGCCTAGTCCAAGTCCAGACCTAAATCCGATTTAAAATCTGTGGAAACACTTGAAGATTGATTCTCACCAACACTCTCCATCCAATCTGAATGTTCTTGAGCTGCTTTGCTAAGCAGAGTGGGCACAGTGGCAGTCTCTATAAGGTAGAGACACACCCCTGAAGCCCTGCAGCCTGTAATTGCAGTGAAAGTAAAGTCCTGACTCTGGGGACATTTTTGTTCCACCTGACAGATATGCCCTACGTTGTGTTGGTGTAGCACTAGCATCCCAGTAAAACATGGGATGTGATGCAGTCGGCACGGTGGGTCCTGACCGCATCCCATTTGAAGCCTGCGGGATACGAGCGGCGCCTGTTCTGCCTGCAGACGAGCAGTTCGCCTCCACACGTGGACTCACAGAGTCACACAGAGACTTCCTGACACTCGGCTGAGCGCAACCAGGAACACGCAGCAGATGTTTCTAAAGCAGTCTCCATCTTCCGGGTCCTCTCGGGGTACTTTAACACATGTTCGCTGAGACGCTGAGCCAACAGCCTTGATCTGCCTAATCCAGCCTGCTTTCACTTGTGATGGCTCCATAACAAAATGAGGTTCGCTTCCCTCTCCACTTTTCCTTGAACTGAATACATTTTTAACACGGTTGCCCCCTTGTACTTGTCAGCGGACACCACTGGTCATCCTGATCAGCTGGTCTCCTCCGCGGCGCAGCACCTTCTCTGGGATAGTAGAGCGAGAAACTCTGGCGCGAGTGCTCCAGGCTGTGGGTGGGTGTGACTGAGCTGCTTGTGTGTGGGAGTTCATCAGCAGACTAACCATCATCTTTTGTTCACTTTTAATGTGGGAAAAAAAAATGCATTCCCACATTTAGAACCAATGTAGGCTACCTATAATTTGCACATCTCCTAGCAACAGGACTTTGAACAAACTAAATATATCTACGTGCCAAGGTGTCACTAGAGGCTCGGTGCTGCCTGCTCTGGAGCGCTTGTTTCGTGCACGTCGTGGACATCCCGATTTCTTCATGTTCTGTCAAGCAGAGGTCCACAGCTGGGATTTCATTTCGCCGACCGGCTCTGCTGCACATGAAGAAGTCAATGATGTCATTATAAGGAAGCAGACAACAGCAGAAGCAGGTGATGATGACGCTGCCGGGCACCGCTGGTGAATTAATTAACAAAGTTTTTATTTTTACACCTTGCATCCAAAAGGGCTGCGAAATAACAAGTGTGAATAGCAGCAGACAGCTTTGAGATCTGAATATATCTGCGGCAGCAGCCGGGGCGGGTCTAAAACAGGTCTGGCACGCGGCGCGGTTGGATCCCGGTCAGGTGTTAGCAAAATTATTTCCAGCATGGACACGTTCTTCAGAAAGAGATCTGTTCATCTCGGCCCGATGAGGATGTCTGAAAGGAAAGATGACAGCAGTGCTGAGTACCCATCATGATTTAATAGCTTTTAAAACCACATTTAGCAGCAAAAAAAAACTGAAGTAGTCATTTTCTTAATGACTTTATCAGTCTCTCAAATTGTTTTTCATGGAATTTTGTGCCGCTCTACAGCGTTATGACTATACGGGGATTTGGCACACAGCCGTTTGTTTTCAGACGGCTCTCTCAGGCTCCCAACTTCATACTAGCTTTTTAATCAGGTTGGAGATCTGGATGGTTTGACTACCATCACAGCAACCTGCTTGGTTTCTTTTTCCATCTTTCTGTTCTATATTTGCCCTCCTCGACTGTGACCGACGGTTGCCGTGTGGTCTTTGCCTCGGTACGTTGTTTGGTTTAGGCCAAAGACTGTTGCAGTGCATCATGGGCAAAAGTGGTCTTGGGCTTTATCTGTGCTAAAGACAATGTTCCAGAAGTCTTGTGGTTCATCTCAATGCAGTCTCGCAAACCTAAGTCTTGCTGCCATGTTCCTTTTAGACTGAGGAGTTTTTCTTTGGCCACCCTGTTCAACCAGCCATACGTCGTTGGTCTTTTTCTAACTGTGCTGTCGTGAACTTTTAACATTTCACATGGTACCTGTGGCATCTGAGATGGAGCTCCTGAGCTTTTATCTTTTGCAGTGTCTGCACATTGCACAGTCTGACTCTGGTGTGAACTTGCCGGGACGTCCACCCGTGCAGAGGTCAGCAGCTGTCTTAAATGTTCTCCCCCCTTGAAGAATATAACTCACCGTACAAAAAGATGAACTTCAAATTGTGGGGGAGATTTTAATAAAGCGACGATGTTGTCTTTGCTTCTCGGCACCCAATGTTCCTGAGCAACAATCTGCTAAAACCTGACTTTGTGCTCACACAAATCCTCCCAAAGCTTAGTGTTTCACACACAGCTCTTACATGTTGGCTTGGCTTTTAGTTAACAAATTACGACCTGGTTGAATCTGTTGGGGGATGAGGTTGAAATTAGATGCAAGTAATTTCAGATTCTTGTAAAAGCCGGGTGATTTTAATTTTGTTCTGATGCATAAAACCATAGAAGTGACACAATGTGTACTTGCTTTTACCTTGACTGTAGGTAACAGTGAGCAGTAAGTATGTGTAGATGTGTGATTTGGTGGTTACTAAAACAAACATGAAGATGATCCGGTCCCAAGACACCTTCAATGAATGTTCATGCCTGCATTAAATCTATTGTGTGTGGCAGGAAGACAGCCCTGTTCATCACCCTGAACACTTCACCCACATCAGGAGACAGAGGGGGGGCAGCATGATGCTATGGGGATGCTTTTCCTCAGCAGGGACAGTAAAGCTGGTCAGAAGTGGTGAAAAGATGGAGCTAAATCCAGGGCTATCCTGGAAGGAAACCTGTTAAAGGCTGTAAAAGACTTGAGACCGGGGTGGAGGTTCACCTTCCAGAAGAACCTTTACGTACAGCCAGGGCTAGGCCGGAATGGTCAAAGAGCCGACACTAATTTAACCCAGTGCAAAACGTAAACCTTGTGGTTACTCGGCTGATTTCCAAAGAACTGACAAAGATTTGAATCTTTGGTAGTGCAGAGCAGGCACAAACATTACCTAAGACTTGCAGGTGTGTTTGTCGCCTGAAGTGGGATTATGTTTGGCTGCAAACAAAAGCACATCTCATTCAAAGATTTTTGTAAATTTAAAACTATTTTTTGTACAAATTTATTTACATTTTTTTTTACAATTTTTCTTTTACTAAAAAAATTATACGCTTCATTGGGGTGGCCTGTCCCCTGACATCCCAGTAAGCTACATTAAGGTCCGTCGCTGTAAAGTGACAAATTGGGTCTATGAATTTTTTAAGTAAATTATTGCAGTTAAATCTGGACTTTGACCCAGTTTGTAAAACGGTGAACAAAGCATTTTTTAGGAAAATGGAAAGCTTGTGTCCTGTGTGAACTAAGAAGACTCCTCAGCGTTGCTTCTGGTTGACTGAGCAGTGAAGTCGATCCGGACGTGAAGCTCAATGTCATCCTCGTGTGGCCCCAGCCTCCTAGAGGGGGGGGGGGGCTCTCGTCCGCTGTGACGGCGCGGCCTTCCTGCCCACAGCCCATCCTCTCTGTCCTGCTGGACAGTCGCTCCTTCTCCAAACCCCCAACCCTGGCCGCCCCCGCCGCTGTGCGCAACAGATCGGCTCACCAGCGGCACCAAACGCAGCCCGACTCTTTCATCAGGCTGTCACAGCGGCTCTGACTCACAGTGTTTATCGCAGCCGCGGGCGTGACACTAGAAAGCATATACCAGCCGGGTCTGTGTTTCTGCGGCTGAGCGTGTGCCACTGAGAAACTAAAAAGAGCCATTACTGGGTGATCGTGGCCGCTGTGTCCGTATGTTTGGGTTCAGACTTCTGAACCTGCTGGGAGCACGCGGCGCTGACGTCACCGCGCTGCTTGTTCAAAGCAGATCGTTGCCTCTCAATCGGCACCGGAGCCAAGCAGGGGCCGCGTCAGGTGTCGGTGGCATACATCAGTGAAATTGAATTGAACTCGCTCTCCGTTTCCTGATTGGCTGTGACAGCAGGCAGGGTTGATCTACTTGACACCAGACAAGTGCATTTGTGGGTGCCTGCGTGTTTGTTTGTTTGTGTGTGTTTGACACCGTTTTTCCAACCATCTCCTCTCGTCTTTTCTAGGCAGAAATTATTCATGCATGACATTAAAAGGAGGGAAATCCGTTTTACTACTCGGGGTTAAGCACTCTCTCTATGCCGGCAGCAATAAAATCTATATTTTGAAAGTGAGAGGCTGATTCTGGTCAGCGGGTGAACACATCCTGCAGATGTGTCGGTTTCACTCAGAGACCTGTACTCTTGTCTCGTCAGCTCTGAACGTTTCCTCTCTTCTGTCTCCAGATGTGCTGGTGAACGGGAAGCCGTGCGACTGCGACGTCGTAGCAGACTGCAAAGCGGGCGACGCCGTGACTCTGGAGGTTAAACTGACCAACCTGAGCAAGAACCCAGTGGGCCCGCTGACTTTGACCGTGATGCCCTATCAGGACTTCCAGAACGGCGTCCAAAACTACGACCTGGACGAAGCGGTCGCCTTTGTCGGCTCCAACACCTTCTTCATCGACACGGTCAGTAAAAGCTGGAACGTCTGTCCGTCCCAGACCCAACCAGGGGAAGCTTGGTTTGGTACAGCCGCAGCGCTTTGCAAAAATGTTAATACCTGTTGAAGTGTTTCACATTTTGTCACGTATGACTAAGAACCTTCAGTTTATCTTATTCAGATTTTAGATGATGGACCGACGCAAATTAGGCATAACGTACCAGAAAGTTAAAGTTAATTTGTGATTTGGACAATTTTTTGATATAGGTAAACTGATGCATTCCTTAAACCTTTGTTTAACCAGGATATAGTCCCATTGAGAATAAAAAAAAAACTTTTTCAAGGGAGCAACATATAAAGGCAGCAACAAATAAAAACTAAAAAAAAAACTATCTATGAAGAACAGGTACATGTTGTTAAATCAGCTTTGAGAACTTGAGTTTGGAAGAAAAAGCACTTAATGACATGAGTTAACGTAATTTCAACGTTTTCTTCAGAGAGCGCTGAGTGAACAAACGCCTTCCTGCCCATTTCAGTTCGAGCAAAGAGGACGGAAAGAAGCAGCAAGCTGTGTGAGCGAAAGTTCTGCTAGTCGACATTTCTCAGTGCGATGGCAGTACAGAATTAGGGAGGCAGAAGTGATGCCTTGTAAAGAAAAGATAGCCAGCCAGACCAGGCCATCCCACCCGTGAATATAAAGCACAGTGATGCGTTGACATTTTGCTGTATGTGATGAAGCCCAGAGAAGAGAGATGGACAGACTCAAGCATCCTAAGACATCGTGACGAAGCAGCCATGAGCTCTCCATGGTCCAATACAGATAGAAATGTTACAGTGGCAAGCCACTTTTTAGCAACGTATGAAAAACACTGCTTATGATGAAAAAAATAGCAACTTTAATTTCAGCCTTTTTTTACAACTTTTTTCACATGGGGTTTAAAAGCGAGGGAGTTAGATCTTCACGTCTAATGTTTTATGAGCACAATATCAGATCTTGGTCTGACACGGCTTCTTTATCCAGTAGTGTTTGAGATCTTCGTACAGATTAGAAATGGCAGCCTGTGATTGGCTGAGGGCGATGGTAGAAGCAGGAAATGGCTTTGTTCTATAAATGTCCGAGGGAAAACTGTTTGTCATTGTTAATATCCCAGAGACTAGACTTGTGTGGAATCCGTAACCTGGATTAGTGTAATAGAAGACCCAAAAACCACTCTCTTGGTAAAAATCATTGTCTGGCTCCTTCCATCTGAATTCCACACTAGTTTTCAAACTTTTATAAAAAATTCTGTCTGTTTGTTGTTCTGGTTTGTTCAGGATGAGTCACCACACACATTGATATATATAATACTGGATAAGACACAGAAGACTACAGCATGACACACAGGCGCCATTGATATGCATTGAGTCAGGGCTGCTGCAGAAGCAGAAATGGCATCACAAGTACGCAAAACTGGTTCTTTTTAAAGGCCAGTAAACTTTTATAAGTAAAATGACATGTTGCTTCGACTGTTTGACTTGAAGTCTAATTGACATGAAATGTAATTTGCGAGAAATTCTAGGAAAAATAAGCGATGCCTTTAAAAAGTAGTACAGTGTTCAAAACACTGAAATGAAACATTTAATTGGTTAAATAAAATAATACAAGGGTGTCAATCTTAATTTAAAGTCATTTAATAGTGGAGTTTGTGAAGGGTACACACAATGTGAATTTCTGGACATTTTAGCATTTAATAAATAGGTTTTAGGCTAGTTGTGCTGGATAGGCTATTGTAGCATTCTGACACTAGTGTTTGTCTAACTGGCTACATTACGAACAAATATAAATTTACATTGATTGATTGGTTATTTTGAAAAAAAAAAAAAATTAAGCAGGACCCAAACCGAGCTTTTGATTTTGCCCTGCGGTGATAGCTTAGCCAGCCAGGTCTCTGGGAGCCCGGTGACACACCGGGAAATGTCCTGATGGCCAGTCCGCCCTGAAACCCTCTTTTATTAGCTTATATCAGTTTAGAAATGTCAGCATCAAGGCCAGGAACCAACAAACTGTGATGTAATAATGCATCTTGAGCTGTTAAACAACAAACTGATGGCATGGCGACTTTTATAGCACAGTAGGTATACCTGTCAACACTATAACTGCACAGTTCCTTCACTGCTGTTGGATTTATGTTTTGGGAGAGTACATGTTTCTATGTTTCATAACATCTGGAATTTTCTCAGCTTTAATTTGAGCCATATTTTATAAAAACAGGTAGGAAGTAATTAATTATGGGTGCTATGACCGTCTTTTTGACAGATGTGTGCTCTTTTGGCATTAGAATAGACTCATCACTGGCAATGGCACCTGTGTGCTTATGGCATTGTCTGTAGAGGTGAATTGGATGTGCTGTCCAGTAATATCAGTGGCCAAACATAGCATTTGCAAGAAAGTCAAAATGTCAATTTTGGTCTCCTCTGAGCGGAGTACATTCTTCCATTTGTTTACCATGACCCTAACATGGCTTATGGCAATCTACAAATTTGTCTTGTTATAGCTATCGTTCAACAATGGCCTTCTTCTGATTAATAATCTTCCTGCACGACCTGTCAGTTTCAGTGGCCGGCAATCTCTTGGTCGATCTACAGTTTCACCATACTTTGTTTTCAGATAAACAGAGATCACTGAGATATTTAAGTCTTTGGTTTTTATCATATAATCTAATGCCACGTTAAAGGGGACATATCATGCTTTTCAGTTCTTCCTTTTCACTGTTCTGAGGTGCAGCTCAGAGCAACTTGTTTTGGTGAATCTAAAGGAGTCACTTCACTCCCCGTCCCCCCTCCAGGTCACAGAGCGTTCTACTCCACACTCCATTTTTGGAGTATGCTGGGGGACGGCGTCATGATCAACTGATGACTTTTACTCTTGTAGCTTCAACATCCATCAGTTTGGACTAAAAAAAAATCACTGAGATGAATAAAAATGGCAGATTTGAGAAACTGGTTTGCTGGAAGTCCATGTCCGTGTTTAGCAGTTTTGCATCAAATACTGTGGACATAATTGTTCAAAACTTTTAATAGAAAACAGAGAAAACTGAAATGCTCAAAAATGATCACCCAAACAGAATATAAACATTTCTACGCAGCTCCCGGACAGACTACATTCAACTTTTCTTTACTCCTGGAGACTGAGATTACACAACACTATTTAAAGGCTAAAAAAGTGGATTTTGCATATGTCTCCTTTAAAGCTGTACACGTCCAGGCCTGTTTGCTGTGTTCCTTGGTCTTAATCATTGTTTGTTCCCTAATCTTTTTTAACAAACTTCTAAGGCCTTTACAGAACTGTTTGATTTATAGTGTGATCAAAAGACACCCAGGTGGACTCTTTTTACAAAGTATGTGACTTCTGAACAGCAGTTGTTTGCACTGGATTATTTTAGGGGCATCATAAAAAATGTGGCTTCAAATAAATGCATGATTCACTTTTCAGATTTTTATTAGTAAAGGAAATGTGAAAAATATACCTAATTGTCATTACACTTAACAGTTACACACTACCTCAGGTTGATCAGTCACAAACAATCCCAATAAAATCCATCAATACTTTGGCAGGCCACCATCTACATTACCCTTATTCTAGCTGATAATGGAATAAAAGTAAATTTCCTTTAGATGTTGTCATAAGTCAGTCTAGTATAAGTCTAAAAGTAAACATGATGATCCAAACTGAAGGTCAATGTTTAAGGGACAGGCACAGAGCAGAAATATAAAAGCTCTTATCTTCCCCCGTCAGGAAGAAACTGATTCATGGTTGGTTGATACTACACTATTAATGACTTTTCAAAGGATCAAACATCCCCCGGCTCCACCTTGGCTCATCAGACCATCTCTCTGTTATGCTAATTCCTAATTCCTGCATACAGGGCGCTGGTTATCAGAGGAAAAACCCACAGTAAAGCAAGTGAGGGTCTGACCTGCAGACCCTGTGTCAGCATTATAGGACTGTTTTGAGTGCTCAGACTGGAACATGCTCAGGGAGGCTGACACTGAGAGCCAACATACCAATGTGGAGGATTATGCTGTTCCTGTATCCAGAAGTGTATAGTGAATGTCTCTTCGACCATGGTTGTCACCACATGGGCAAATCAGAAACCTTGGATGACCAGTGCGGTAAACACAATGTTGAGCATGCAAAATGCAGCGTTCAGGTGTGGAGACAGAGAGGTACTCGTATCAACTAGAGCCAACCTGAACTGGGCCATTGGAACAGCAGAGTGGGCCTATAGGCACAATTCCAAGGATTCTTCCTTGACCCGACAAACCCAAGACGGATGTGGTGAGGTACCCAGACCATCACAGGCCTGCTTCTTTACCCTGTGAGGACAACTCAGACGTTCTCAACACACTGAGTAATTACTTTGGTCGGTTTGAAGATCTCAATACCCCTGTGAGGAAATCCACACCTCACCAACACAAACCGGTCGCTCAGACTTAAGACATCTAATGTCCGTAACATTGAGAAGACTCGATGCACGGAAAGCAGCGGGCTTTGAGGGTGCTCAAAGACTCGTGGACATATTTAACACTTTGCTGGCCCATGCTGTCATCCCATCCTGTTTCAAGACTGTAACCATCACACCAGTGCCCAAAAAAAAACCCCTCAGTTTCATCACTGAATGATTACCACCTCATCACACTCGAGAGGCCAGCGAAGGACCACGTCATCTCCACTGCAGTGTCTGCACTTTCTGCGTCGGAGAACAGGGAACCTCCCTCCTCCCATCCTCATCACTTTCTACAGTGGGACAATAGAGAGCATACTGACCAGCTACATCACTGACTTACATTTATAAGGTTTCTCTTGTCTTCTGTTTTTACTCTGAGCCTTGCGACAAAATTTCACCCAAATGTACGCCGTGAATGCAAAGCTCAATGACAATAATGTCTAAGTCTAAAGGACCAAATTTTCTTTTGCTGCGTCATTCCCTCCTGTCTTGTTGTCTGACTCTTCCGTTTACATTTGTCTGAGTGACAAATCTAAGCTGCCAGGGGAGTGACTTTGAATGAGCAGTATGAGGAATCAGTATGATTGGATGAAGAATGACACAAAAAGCACTGATTGACCATGGCCGTAGAGAACTGCGTCAGGGGAGAATCTCTGAATAAGCATGAAGACAAAAGTTTGAAAGCATACATACATCTGTCTGGCATCCTTGCCATTAAAAAATTACTTACTCAAAAATCACCTGAAATAAACACACAATGAAATGGGAATGCTGAAAAATCTGAAGTCAGACACATTTTGATGAGAGAACAGATGTAATAATTACTTTTTATTTCAATATTTTTGATGGGGGTGGCACCTGAGGGCCCCTTATTGACAATCCCAGTTACTACCTGGAGCCAATGTTGGCACTGATGTTCAAAATGAATGAAGCATGTTCACATGTCCAGACGCCAGTAAAGCAGTGTACATTTGGTGACTCAAAAGAGAGAATGTGTTTTTGTTAAGGGGATAGATCAGTCTGTGAAAAAAAAGAGAAACCAGTTGGTGTCTATAGAGCAAAACAGACCTTTGTCAGCAATGAAAACCTGGAAGATCTCTGAAAAACCACCGACTCCAACATTCCTTAAACTGTGTTGCCTCAAAATAAGAGAATCTTACCACAGAAAGAATCCAAGAAGTGAGACTTTGTAAGTATATGAAAGACAAAAAATCTTTTGTGAGTTTAGAACAAACAACAGATGATTAAAAAAGACTGTTGGCACTAAAACAAAGAGCTTAGGACCTAAAAAAATTTAGAAAAAAATTAAGAATTAGGCAAGACAGATTTAGTTTAGTAATTGTTCTTACCTTTTTTCATTTTTTTTTTCACCTAAAGCAACATGTCACTCACCTGTTGCTGAGTGTTTACCCAGCTTACTAACAAATGACAGCAGAGCGCTCACTCACAGTTTTTATTCCTGCCTCCTTTCTGTTGCAGGTTAAACCCAAAGAAAGCTCAGTCTGTGAGGGCGCCCTGCTGTTCCTCTACACCGGAGATTTCTACCTTAACATGAAGGTCCAGGATGACAGCACTCCACGAGAGCTTCCTCTGGCCTGGTTTACTCTGCCATGTGTGCACATCAGGGCCCTGGACACTCCTCTGCAGGCGGGGGCCTAGGGGCTCCAGGGGCCTTAGTGTCCGTAGGATTATACAGCCGCATGAAGTGTAGCAGTGTAAATATAGCAGCCTGAATCACAGGTAAATGTAACTTTGGTGAATGGTTCTGCTGTGTCACAGTGTCAGCTCTGTTTGACCAAACCAGCACAAACTGCTCACAGACAGCAGAGTACATTTTTCTAGGTTTAACTGTGACATGAAATTATTTACTGATAATCAAGCCACACAGACTTTGCTTTTCATTACAGGAAATAGGAATTAGCTTCACTTTGTAAGCTCTGGTTTAACCCAATTTGCATTTAATTGTAAGTTTGTGAGTCAAGTTTCTGCATGGGACCCTACGGTATAGTGTGGCAAGATATAAATTGTTGGACTGGTATTGTCTCTGTGAAACTGCTGTAATTTCTTTTTTCTCAGGCGCTAGCTGCATTCTTACACAATTTTTTTTTTTTTTGTATACTTTATGCAAAATCCTACGACAGCAAGATATTGATTTATTTAATTTTCTGTGCTGACTTTGTTACTCACCTCTGTTTGGGAACCCTGAAATATAGATCGGTTTGACTGGATTGATTATGCTGATGAAGTACTGCTGTAAATAAATGCCTAAAAAGCTATATTTTGTTCACTTGGATGCCATTTCATCCATCATAAGCTTAGCCTCTTAACAGTAATCACATTTAGAGCTTTGGGGAGCTAGCTGATTGGTGGGAAAACAAAGAATTTTATATAAAGATATTACATGAGAAGAGATGGCTAATCTTATTTAATGGTTTTCAGTGTTTGATATCTTGCAGGTTTTTTTTTTTATTTACAGCTGAAACCAGATATTTACATAATTTATTTTTCCCTCCTTCCGATCTTAAACTTGACTAAACAGAGTTTTTTAAGATGGCCGCCAGGGTAGTACGCTCAATCGTACTTTGTATTTTTCTGTATATTTCCACTGTAATTTGCTGCTATACTGCTGTCAGTTTCACCAGAGAGCGTCTCCTACGCACCAGGCAGTCCTGTCTGGACAGTTTATCTCGGGTTTTCATCAACCCAGAGTTTGCCTCTGCTAGTAGGTGGAGGCACGGCAGCTCTCTGTGGGTCTTTCAGGAACAGAAGAGGGGAAACAAGCAGGCATGCTTTGTTAGGCTTCAACAGCAGGGGCTCCACTCCCATCTACTCACCTGGCAAATGTCCGCTCCTTAGTGAACAAAACAGACAAGCTGCTCCCCAGTACAAGAAAGCCGCAATTTCCACCGATCCCAGAGGGAGTGCTCTTTTTTTGTTCAGGTGGGTTGTATACATATACTACCACAAACCTGTACATCAGAGGCTGAAAATCAGCTCAACAAGCTTATAATCATAGAGGGGAAAAAAATAGATTTTCTCTTATCGTTGTTCTTGAGAAATTTGACTGTGTAAACCTCTCTGATGACCTTTCAAAACGCAAACATATTAAGTGTCCCACCAGGGATAAAACGGCACTGGATTCGTGCTATACTGCTTTAAAAGATGCATACCGAGCTGGACCCATCCGGCTCTAGGACTCTCTGATCACTGTCTGTTTCAGCTCATCGCAACTTCCAGCCAAAAGCTGAAATGCTCCACCATGGTGGTAAATGACTACAGACCTGTCACCCTGACGTTTGTGGTCATGGAATCCTTTGAGCCACTGGTGTTTCATTGGAAAGACGTCATAGGCTCTCTGCTGGACCTTCTGCAGTTTGCTTACCAGGTAAGAGTTGGCAGAGGATGCAGCCAACATGGGACTAAACAAAATCCTGCCTCGCCTCAACCAGCCAGCTGGAAAGCATTTCCTCCCGCTCAAGAACCATCGGTCAGTGTCCCACAGGGCATAAGGTTGACCCGGTGGTCCAGTGGTGCGGTCAGGACCATCTGGAGCTTAAAACACCGAGAAGATGACAGTGGACTCTAGAGAACTCTCCCCACCCTGCGTCCTCTCACCATCCTAAACAACACTGTCTACTGTAAATTACTTCCAGTTCCTTGGAACCGCCCTTTTTTGGGACCTGATATGGTCATCACCTATAGTCACTGCTCGGATGAAGGCCCAGCAGAGATTCTACTTCCCGTGGGAATAAGTGGAATATTCCACAAGAGCTGCTGGCCATCTTGAACACTGCTATCATTCAGTGTTCCAGACATGTTTGAACTGTGTCAAAAAAATTAGGTCTGCAGAGAGGATCATCAGGGCAGACCTTCCCTTTATCCAGGACTCCCTCTCTGAAGACCTGGCTTTAAGAGGTGTTTTGTAATTGTATTTATTTTGTGGCCTTTATTTAACAGGAGGCTTACAGGAAATGGGGTCAAGAGAGAAGGGAAAGACATGCAGCAAATGTCCACGGGCCAGGATTTGAATGTGGAATGGCCGCAAAGAGGACTGAGGCCTCCAAGCACAGGTTGCATGCTCTACTTCTGGGCCACCACTGTGCCCGTCTAAGAGTTTCTTGAAATAGGACAGGGAGGACCATGTTCCTGTAGCACTCGGTAGGTCATTCAGCCATTGTGGAACATGGAGAGTCTGGATTGTCTTGAACGTGGTTTAGGCACTGCTAACCGCCAAAAGTCTGATGAGCAGGATTTAGTCTAACATGCAAGTTGAACGTTTAGATAAAGTTAAAATTTTTAATAACTTACTGGCTCACCAAATTAAAAGTACAGTTTGAGAAAGTAATAAAAATATCGTATAAAGGATTTTAGTTCTCAACAGAACTTAATGACATGGCATCTTGTTAAATATTTCTCTGTGTTTCCGGGCCTTCTTTGATTTTCTTGAGGAACTTACTTGCTCTGCGGGCGTTTTGAATGCCAGTGTTTTGTTTCCAGAAGTCACTAGGAGCATCATGGTGGGAGTCACTCCATTCAAATGTCCTGTTTACACAGCTCCTGCTGGATTGGATAAAAACATTTTCTCAACTGATGCACCCCCGCGGCCAAGTCAGGGTAGAAGGGCACTGGTTGGTCCGTGTCATAGACATATTTTTTATCTCGTGCTGCTGTCGAATGACCGCTTGCTCATCCATGTAGTTCAGGAACGTCATTATCAAGGTTCTCGGGCTCGAGGAGCTGTCCTCTCTCAGACCAATTCTGTGAGGTCTTCCTAAACTCACTGTAGGACTGCAGCGCGTCACTCCTCAATGCTTCAGGTATCCACTTCTCCCAAAAGTATACATGTCTGGTCCTTTTTCATGTCTTGTAACGTCACCATCACATTACCAGGTTTGGAGGAAAACACACTTCCCAATGACTCGAGTGCTGCCAGTATTTGATCAGACTTGCTCTCTTCTTTTCATGTAGCCATGCTTTAGTTCGCGTTACAAGCTTCTCAGTGGAGGATGTGGTCCAACAGCTTTGTTTTTTTTTCAGATGCTTCACTTTTCCCTTTATGCACTTTAGTCGAGTTGGACATTATATCCTAAGTTGTCCCTTTTTTTCCGTAAGCTGTACGTGAGCAGCGCATTTTTATGTCCACATTCCAGCAGCAACAGCGGAGCGATGTTCGGCACATCGTCCTTTGTGGTAGCCACAACCGGAAATCCCTCCTCTTCATTCTAACTTATATTTGGACTTCTCAAATTCTTTCTGTTTTTGTCGGAGTAGATTTAGTCTTCAAGCACAGATCAACTTGTTTAAACACATGGTCACAGATAATTAGATGTAAATAATTAATAAAGTTTGTGAGTGGAACTGAAAGCAGCTCTGTAAACAAGCAGTGCTTCTTGTACCATAGTTTGAGAACCATGGCGTCCCAAACAGTAAACTACGGTCTTCGGTTTAATTTCAAACGAGATAACCTATCAGATATCAGCAAAGCATTCTTAGCCGGCAAGTTTCATTACCTAGCAGCAGATCTGCTATTTTAATCAAAGTAAATCATTCCTCACTCTGTGGTGATAGACGTTCTCACTGTGTGATATAAACCTGTTACCACGGTGAAAAGAATCCCAGGTTAGAGAGCAAATGAGCCTTTCATTCGCAAAATCCCTCGGAGCCAAGCAGAAGACCGAGCTGAGTCTGTCACACAGCAGAATATTAATGCAAATGAACCTCCAAGAAGGCAGAGTTCAATCAAATCCCTTTCTCTTCGCCTGCTGCAAGTTATGTCCATTCGTACGTACCTGTTACCTTGATATGTAAATGGTGTGAGGAGAGGAGCGGAGCGGATTAAGGTGTGTGTGTTAAAGAAAGAGGAGCTCTCTGACATCTCCAGTTCTGCAGACAGAGCCTGGCAGAGTAACCACCTCTCAGCAGCACGCATGCCCATCCAGAGTGGATTTCTGTCGCAGCACGCAAGCTGCCAAATGTGGAGAAACCCGAACAGGCCCCCAAAAATGTAGATGGGAATTATAGCTTATGAAAAACACTGCCTCGGTCAAAGCACCGATAAAATGGAAAGAGAATATTGTCCCCTTATTCTGTAACGCAGGTAGAGGTCTTTGTTTTAATTTCTCTTTATTTAGTCCTATTGTATGGCAAAACAATGACATCCGCAATAAATGTGCGGTTTATTAATTCTTATGCAACAATCCACCACAGTGCTTGAGGATATTAATACGTACAAGAAGATCTCTGAGACACACATGCGATGCATTACCATTCAGTAGTAGCATGAGACATAGCCCTTTAGGCCATCAGTTTTATTCATCAACAGCTTATTGTGTTTTTGTTGTAGCTAAAACTACAACTATAATATTTGCTCTTTCTTCTTTGCATAGTCAGTGTTCAAGTCTTGCCACAAATTCTAAATGTAGTCTGGACTTAGACTGGATCACTGAAACCTGGTTTGTATCAAACTTTATTAATGTAAGGTTTGATGCAAACCAGGATGATAACGAGTGTTAGCTTTCCCCTTCTCTAATACATTTGGACCAAACATTTTGGCCGCGTTGGAGCAGAGAAGTTTCTTCCATTATTGCTGTGTCCTTTGAACAACTTGCGGCACACCTTTATCCAGGTTTACTGGGACTTTCTTTTAACAACGGCTTTCGTCTTGCCGCTTTTCCATAAAGGCAAGGTTTCTGGAGTTCACCTCTAATAGTTATTTGTCAACAGATTCTCCAACCTCAGCTGTGAATCCCTGCAGCTCCCCCAGAGTTGTCCTGTTGGTGGCTCCTCCCATTAATGCTCTGCTTGGTCCTTGTCAGTTTAGGTAAAATTGCCATGTCTAGAATGATTTTACAGAGGTAGTTTATCAGATGTTTAAACACACCCAAAGCTGCCTTCTTCTCATAACTCAACTGCTGGGGAATAGTTGTTGGGTTAGTTGGGCCAAATATTGGTTCAAAAGTTGGGACTCAAGATTTGGGTCAGTGACGTGCCGGATTCTTTAGTTAACTGCACAGCTTGGCTAATTCTGTTGGCTCAAAGGTTGGGCAGCTTTGATCAAATAATGGGTCGCATTTCTACCCAATTGGTTGGGTTATCCGAAGCATCAGAAGAAACCACACCATTTTCCCAAACCGCTTTTTTCAACTCTACTGTGACCGGATCAGATCGCACTGGACTTCTCCTCTACTGTGAAGTGAAACATGGTTGGTAAAAAGTGAACAGTTTAAGTGTGATAGGGTTATGTTTGTTAATCACAAATTATTGGTACTAGAATTTCTCTTGATCATGAAAAGCCCTTTAACCAGGATTTAATAAAGAAAGCTATCATTATTTATGCTTAATATTTTAGGGTTCAATTTACCAACATATCACTGGTATAATGCCCCTTACAATGGGTTATGAATTTCCACTTAGTTGAGAGTAATCCAGTAATATTAGTCCAGTGTGCTGGGTCAATCCAATTACCCAAGCCTGCTGCTATCACGCTAAGGTGTGTGAATTTTGGGTTTCTGTTTTTATCATTTTGCCAATCCTTGTGCATTAGTTATTGGTCTGTTACTGTGTTTTAAATTATTTCTAAGTTTTTCCTTATCTTTTCTTCACCGTTTTGTGTTAATTAGTCTCCCTCCCTCAGCTTCTTTGCCCTCCTCCTACCTCAGATGTTCCTCATTTTCACCTGATTGCTCACACCTGGACTTTTTGTCTTTCTTAAGACTTCCTTCAGTGTTTTCACTTTTTGGCTCACACTATTCTCTGGCGTATTGTTCTCCTGTTTCTCCTTGTGTTTTGGCTGGAAGTTTTCTGTTTCATTTATTGCTGAATCATTCTACTCACCATGCCGCTCCTGAGTTCCTGTCTGCACTTTGGTCCTGCAAACAACCAACACATCCTGACATGCTGAGTGGAAACAACGCAGAGTTGGTTCGGTACAAATTAAACCCAACACTGGGTAACAAATTGGGTCATTTTTATCCCAGTGGTTCTTGGGGAGCACTAATTAGGTGACATTTATTGGCAATTGGTTCCAGCAGATTTTTATTGGGGCATCAGAGTAAATGGTGCTGGATATAAATGCACGCCACACATTTCAGATTTTTATTTATAAGACCATTTGAAAACCACATCTCACTTTCCTACAATTAGTTTTGATTAACTTTGTGCTTGTCTGTACATTGTACATTTTGTAACATGACAAAATGTGAAAAAGTTTCAGGGATAATGGCACATTATATAGCAAGACATTTATTGCAATTTGTTCAACCAAAATTCTAATATTATTTTCTTACATTTTTAATTTTAGAGTTCTGACATTTGACAAAAAAAGTTATAATTCTTTTATTTAATTTGATATTGAAGTATTTTTATTCATCTCGTCCTGGACTGAAATTGAAAATGTGAAATGAAATGATCTCGGTTTGGTTTAAAAGAAGATATATTAAAAAGTCACACTGCTGCCAGATTTAAATCCTTTCCTATCCCTCCTTATTTTGCAGGGAGCATTTTTTTTATTTTATTTCATTTAATATGGAAATCCCAAATCAGGTAAAGATTTAAATGCATCTGCAGAATCCTCCAGCCCATTTGTCTTTTAGTTCTCATGTCATTCTGTTCATTGTTCATGCTTCATTGCTGGTTTCTCTGCTGTCTGTTCAGATCAAATGTTAAAGGCGTTCCGTCTTTACGCTGCATTCAGAGGACATATCCTTGCCGCTGCGCAGACCTGTGTCATGAGCAGACATATCATGCTGTATGTTCTCCACCATTACCATGGAGACTAACCTGAACAGTTGCCATTAGTAAACATTGCTATCGGAGCATCTCCAGAAATACATCAGGAGTTCTAGATGTGGGCAGAGCGGGTGCTTGAGATATGAGAAGTTGGACCTAAATATAAATCAGCCACATATTCAGACACCGCTGATCGGAGAAACTGGGGCTGTTATTGTTTGCTTCCAACCTACATGCTTCTTTATGGTCTTCTGGGACATGATGGTGCATTTGCACTGCTTTATTACAACCCAACAATTAATAACATTAGGGAAGCCCTCAAGTCATTTGTGGAAAGGCTTTAATATTGTTCCAACAAAGCAATGACGTCAGAGTATTAAGAGCCCCTGATAAAGAAAAGGTAACAGAGCAATAGTGATGCAGAAGTTCATAAAAGCTGTCTCGCTTCCTGCTCAGGTCATTCAGTTCATGTGGAAAAAACAATTTGCTTCATTCCAACAATGTTTTCCACATTCAGAGAGCAGAAAAAAAAGTCTCTTAGCATTTAATGTGGCAACAATGTTTCAGTTCAACGTTATTTGTATAGCGCCAATTCACAACACATGTTATCCCAAGGTACTTTACAATGTCAATTCAGTCAAATCAAATCATACAGGTTGGTCAAAAAGGTTTCCTATCTAAAGAAACCCAGCAGATTGCATCAAGTCTTGACAAGCAGCATTCACTCCTGGGGAACCGTAGAGCTACAGGGAGAGTCGTCTGTATTGTCCATGGCTTTGCAGCAATCCCTCATACTGAGCATGCATGAAGAGACAGTGGAGAGGAAAACTTCCCTTTAACAGGGAGGAAAACCTCCAGCAGAACCGGGCTCAGTATGAACGGTCATCTGCCTCGACCGACTGGGGGTTAGAGAAGACAGAGCAGAGAGACAAAACAACACAGAGAAGCACACATTGACAAAAGGACAAATAAAAATAGTTGAAAACCATCATCATAAGAATAGCTCAGAGAATCTTGAGTTCACTGCAGATGTTTTTTTATTATTAGTATTAGTGTAAATATCATTCTCTATTACAATATGTGCCAACAGTAACAAAAAGGGGCTCTCGTACGCCATAATTACCCCCTTAAATTGGTCTGATCCAGACCTGTCTCAATGTGTGCCCCGTATGAGTGCTTTGTGTGTAGGGGTAAGCTGCCTGCGTGGTGTGCCCAGTACTGCCTCTGTGACAGCGCCAGAGATTGGTACACAGCCGACCCACAGCAGCTCCCATCGGCTCATTCACCATGGGAGGCAGAGCAGTAAGAGATCAGACAATCAGACTATCTAACGTTTAGCTGGTAGGTAATGGTCATGTCACGCACTAAGTGTAAACAAACCTGTCATGAAGGATGACAGCGCGTCAGTTCCCACCGGTTTATTACTGTTTTTCATAATTCTTGCTAACTCTGGTCCCTGCTAGCATCCAGATATGTCATGTTGTTATGCAGTGAGCACAGATGTGTATTTCAACACTATGAATGAAGGTGTTTACTCATAGAACGTGATAATATGGTTCCAACTGAATTTTATTACGTACTTGACTAGATTAGAGTTGGTTTATGAAATAAGTGATAAATATCTTTAACTTTGGAGCCACATAAGGGGTGATTTTTACTGCCTATGATTTTCAAATTCTTGTATCTCTTAAAATAAACCCCGGTTTCTCTCACTGCACAACTTTTCCTAAAATGGGTCCAGACTGTTTTGTTAGTTTTCCTTAGTTTGTACATATAAATGTTTAAAAAATAAATTAGAACAACTTTACTGCATCTTTGGATCACTCAGACTGTTGCAATGGGAGTAAAAACGATCTCCTTTGGCGGTTACAGGGGTGTTGGAATGCATTCTAGTGTTAAACCTATTATAATTAATCCCAGTATTGCTTAATTTGGAAATGTATATATACTTTTTTTTTTTTAGTTATTTGCCAACTATGGACACTGGCTCAGGTGAGACAACTTGAGACAATTTCACATTATTGTATGTCATATAACACTGGATAATATTAATTTGCTCTGGTCGATGTATGAATGTAGCACAAAAAGGGAGAGACAGCAGAGAGAGAGAAACGGGCCAGAATGAGGAGAACACAGAGATGGAACAAGAACCTGGTAAGAAATGGAGAAGACCTGCTGCCTGTGGTCAGTAACAGTGAATCAACTGGGTGCCATTGTCTCAAAGGGTGATGGGCTGGTGACCTGTCCAGGGTGTACATACCTTTTGCCTGATGAATGCTGGGATAGGCTCCAGTCCTCCCACCACCTAACAAAAGGTGGTTCAGTAAATTAATTAGTCTTACTTTGAAGCCTAGTTTGAAGCTCAAATATCTGAGTATTTAAATGCAGTTTGCAGCAGCTGGTTGGGCTCTCCAGCAAACACCAACCTGTGAGTAGTCAGTGCTTAGTGGTAATCAGTCTGTGGGACCGGGTTGGAATTGATGTCATATAGTAGAACACACTTCATAGTTTGTGTACTTCCTGTTGAAGTTAAACTTATGACATTTTGCCTGTTAACTGCTAATTTAGTTTCTGGGTCCTGCAACTATGGTGATAAACGTCTCCTGCATAAGTCATCCATATTCGGGTCTACTCCTTAACCACACCCTCTCAGGCAATTATTTCCCTAACAATATTGAGCTGCCAATAATGATTAAATGTGCAAAAAATCTTGATACATAAGTGGCATGGAGGACCCAATTCTGTACTTTGAGTAAGATGGGTGACACCAAGACTGAATTGTTACATGAGTGTTTGTCCATTTCATCATTCAAATGAGAACATATTAATATACTATTGGTATATACTAGTATGATTAATAAAGAAGAGCAAATTAAACTTTAAGATATGTAAAGGCAAATATTAAATTAGTTCTGTGTAAATCATTTCTTACTTTTTTGGTGTACCAAATCAGCCTCGTAATGA
Organism: Fundulus heteroclitus; assembly: GCF_011125445.2. Lineage (NCBI taxonomy): Eukaryota > Metazoa > Chordata > Actinopteri > Cyprinodontiformes > Fundulidae > Fundulus > Fundulus heteroclitus. Next base: position 28,916,628 of record NC_046373.1, on the reverse strand, counting down.
TGAAATATTTGGTGGGCTAAGCCCTTGATGATGCGAATGTCTAGCTCCGCCCCTACAGCATTAATTAGGGAACAGTAATGTCGATTTAACGGTGATTTGTGACTTAAGATTAACTTATCAATCACATGGCACATGACCCGGATGTGCCTCGACATACCATCGATGAGCGATTGTCTGCCTACAGCGCCCTCTAGCTTTTTAAGTTACCGATTTGAGTCTACCTATCTTCTGATGGCCGCTTCCATCAGGAGAAGGCACCGTATTAGAAAGTTCAAACCATCCCAAACTGCTTTCTTGAACATGGGGATGAGTGTTCCAAAAAAAAAGTAAAAAACAAAGCAACTGGACTTGTTTTTCGTAGTTGAAGACATTTTGCTTCCTCTCCAGGAAGCTTTCTCAATTCAAAAAGTCTTAAAGGAGCGATGTTTTTAAGACAAGCCAATAACGACCCTAACGACTCCTCGTTACAGAGGAGTGGACCAGTTTCGGTCCAATCTGCTGGCTTAATGGCTTTAACGACCGCCCATTACTAAGGGGTGGACCTGTTTCTGTTGAATTTGCATGTTATCTAAGCCATCACAAGGCATTTGTTAGGCAGTAGTATAAAGCTTGGTACTCATAAATATTCCAGACTTTTTGAGATGAGGATGTTGTAAGGTACGTCTATTAACTGCAGTACAGACCTCTTTTAAAATCTGCGATTAGCGGTGAGCAGCTGTTTCATACATAAACAATGTTTCTGTCCAGAAAATTAATTGTGCTTGGCTGTTCTGAGTTCAGACTAACAGGCCCCGTATTGGGAGTAAAGCCCTGTTTCTAAGTTCAGATTTCCAAAGCCAAGTTTGAAGGTTGTGGTTGGTGCCGAACTCTTAAGAATTGCCATTGCATAATGCTCTGAAAAGATTCTGGAAGGTTTTAAAGGTTTATGTAAGCAATTGTAGACAGACGTCCTTGTCCTTATTTCTTTTCTTAAAATATAGCGTGTCTAGTTTTCTCAAACTGATCATTGTGTTATCACACTGTCCCTGGTTTTTTTTAAATAAAGCTCTCTAATAATAAGACAAATGGAGTCTTGTGTTGATTTAAAGTTTTTACATGCTGAAAGCAGTCTTCATTCAGCAGATGTTCTGCAGCTTTCCATCCCGTCACTTAATCTTTATTTGCATGCAGAATAAGTCATTTATCATCCACAACATCATCAGACCTGATGCTCGTTTAAACAGCTTATGGCTCTGTCCCATTATGGACCCGCAATTTCAAACCCTGATGCAAAATTTATGAACATGGAGCCATCTTTCAGGATGCCTCCTCCTCCTCCTCCTCCTCCTCCTCCTCCTCTGTCAGGCAGAATCACAGGTGTGTGCTCTGTTCCCGCTGCTGCTTGAAGTCATCTCCCTTCCTCGAGACCAACATGAGCATCAATTTATGTCTGAAAGAGTCTCATGTGTATTTCACATCACCTGTTAACTACGCAAGTCATCCAGACATGAGCATTCAATGCAGTGATGGCTTCCTTACCACAGTGTGCATGTGCGTATACATTATAAACCTGTTGTAGTTCACCAAACAGTGCAAAATATGTATATAAATATATAAATATAAAGTTTCTTTACCTTATGAATGAAATTATATTACTGATTGTTTCCATGAATTTCACTTTTTTCTCTTCTAGAGTTGATCAACTAATATAATTAAAACTTGCCATTTTTGTCTTTATATATGTGAATGGATTACTGTCAAAGTATGGCTTTTAACATATTTCTCGTTCATGGATGTGTTTTTGTCTATTAAATATCTGTCTGTCCAGGATGGCCTTGTGCATAAATGCTGTAATGCAGATAAACTTGCCTTGCTCTGTTTGCTGCAGGTCCTCATGTTTTTGTGCTGTTATTATTTGTTTTCATTTATTGAGCAACACATTGAAATGTATGGGTTATTTAAAATTTCACAGTACTTCCCGTAATCGACAGTACATTTAAAATTTCACAGTACTTCCTGTAATCGACAGCATATAAACATACCGGTCACTTTTTTTTAAACCTAAATCATACTTTCCAGATAATTACAAGCTCCTTTTAAGGGAATTAGGAAATCCATAAAATTGCAGGTTATTTCCTGGAAGCTTACTGTTTACCTTCTGAGAAACTCACTGGGTACATTGCACAGAGTATGTTGCAGTGCTTTCCAGGAAGCCTCTCCTACAGGCTTCCATATTTGCAGGCTGCTGCTCTTTTGCCAAGAGAAAATACCAAATGCTGTGCTCTGTTTTCGGAACCCTGGGAGCTCTCATATGATTGGCTCAGCAACCAGGAAGTAAACATGGGCTACACTCTGCGCCAAAGTTGTTCTGCATCATACCTCTAGTTTAGAAGGGAGGAAACTTGAGCAAGACATTGTTGATGGAGAGGACTGATTGTTCATAGGGAATGTTACTTCAATTGTGGAAATGAGAATGATTTAGGTTGATTTTACAGTAAGTTTCATACTTATTGCTTCCTCAAGTAACACAAAGGTTGAGTTTTGAGACTTCAATCTGTCACAGACCATGAAAGTTCTGGGGAACGATAAATCTGCAAAAGTCTGTAGTCCATGCTAGTTTGTAACCTCTACTTCCTGTTTATAACAGCCATGCATAACATCAGCTTCTGACAAAATTACGCTCTGCATAGCATGGTTAATTTGTGCCTAATTCACATTATTTTTAAAAGTTTGCTCAAAATTTGCATGAAAATTTGATAAAAGCATGGCTATTGACAAATTAAGCTTGACTCAACCACAGTCATCCACACAATAGGTAGAAGTAATCACAGTGGCACGGCTAACAAAAGAAGAAAAGCTGCTAAGAACAATCAAGAAAACCTTAGAAATGTTTATTAAACGTCTCAGTAAAGAATCCTGTTCTGCTGCTGTTCTGGGATAGTAACTTTTACATATCTGGACAGCAAATTCTGTGGTTCACTAAAGTCCGAAAATTTAATTTGCATTAGACAAAATGCCATATTGGACCCAGAAAACTTCCAGGAAAAGTGAATCTGAATATTCCGAGAAATGATTAGAAAGTACCATGTAAATTCCTAAAATAGTCCCAGGAAAGTTCAAGTAAGGTTATACAGTAAGTCCCAGTAATGTACCAGAACCTATTCTTTACATTTTAGGAAAGTTTCAAAAGAGAAGCTATTCTGTAAGATCTGGGAAAATAATAGAACCTATTTAAAAAATTTCCGAACATTTCAGGAAAACACCCTGAACGTTCTGGGAACATATCCTTTAAGTTCCACGAAAACTCAAACATTCGCTGTATGTTCTTGTTGGGTTCAGGGAAATACATTTTTGCAGTTCAGAAAAGTATCCGGTCTGTTGAGGATAACCCGTAACCTCTGGATAAGTTACCTTTAGGTTTTGATAAAGCATTTTGTTTTTCATGAAAGTTCCTTAAATGTATTCTGTAATATTTGAGAACATGTTAATTACAACTTCATTGTAAGTTCCATGAAAGTAACCTTTACGTTTACTTAGAGATATTTGTGAGTTTTCAGGAAAATACCCATTTAGCTTTAGAAAAGTTCTAAGAAACAAACTATAAATTCCAGAACATCCTTTAGGTTAAATGCAAGGCATTCAATTTTGCGTAAAATCTGAATTATTCAAACGCTCCCTTCTTATATATCTCTGCTGCACTGAACTGTTGTCTGTAAATGCTGGAGTGTGATAGCTGTGGATCATTCTTCCCCACGCACATTGCCCGGGCTGCGCACATTTCATGATCTCACTTGTAAACCATGAAAGCGCACCACGGTGACCAATTAAGCCCGAGTGGATCCTCTTCCTCCACAAGACGGATAGTAGTGGCCATAGTGGGAGGGGTCACGCAGGGCTGCAGCCACTCATCCACAAGGGAAGAAGAAGAAAAAAAGCTGGTAGAGCAAGCCGAAAAATCTCACATCAGATCTGAAGTGAATCGTGACACTCGGAAACAGAAACACAGACGGGAGGAGCGACGCCCACCGATCAGTGCTTGGATGGAGGCATAAAATGTGGAGCCCTTAAAACGTGAGCAGCTCGTAACGCCCAGGGAAAACTAAAGCCATTTTTCTCTTTGTCCCCCCAGAACACAAACCAAGGGGCTTAGCACAAAGTACGGACAGGGAGCCGTGGATGTCCTTTAGTGTGCGCAACAGAGAATGAGTGGCACTGCGGGCACCGAGCGCGCACTTATCCACCCTTCTTTGCCGGCGGACCTGGAAAGTGCTTTTCTCTTCCATTTCAGCCTTTTTACATCCTGAAACTAAACACCTATAAATCCGAGGAAACTTGCCTGCGTGGAACCTGTTGGAAGCGACCACACTTGTTTCCCCCCCCCCCCTCCCTCCCCCCAACAAGTGTCTGGTTGAAATTCGCAGTAAACTAAGCTTTACATTTGGTCTTAGATGAAAACCTGCCTTTCAAATCTTGTGAGCGACTCTCTCCCACTTCGTGCTCCTCTCCCTTCACGCTGAGACCTTCTCGAATCATTTGGACGAGTCAGCACATTTCGGATGGAGATGCTGGCTGTAAGCGGGGAAGATTCACGGATTTCATACAGAGTAAATTGATTTTTTTTCCCCCACCTGCTGTGGGGAGAATGGCTCCTAAGAACAAACTGATGGTTAAGGTGAACAGGTTGCTTTCAGGCTAAAGAAAAAAAAAAAACTTAAAGCCAGGCGGAAAAATGCCAAGTTTTAGGACATCTTTATTCAGATCACAGACAAAGTAAGAGGGGAAACAAGAATAAAGACGCAAAGGAAGGAAAAAGCTCTATCAGCGCTGCTTTGTTTACTTGGAAGCGATTTTTATTCTTTTTTTCTTTTTTTAACATCTGCACAATTTGTCGGGGGAGGACAGAGAGACCAACAGGCGATCCGAAAAGCAGCTTGTTGATGGCACTGCGCACAGGGAGGACTTGGTTCGGGCAGGTCTTGCGCAGGGTCTCTCGTCTGCAGGGCTCTTGGTCCAGGCGATCCAGCAGTCTGCTGTGTCTCTCCGCGAACCAGGAGCAGGATCTTGGGGTTTGTCATCGGGATCACTACAAGGCGGGGGACTTCGGCGCCCTCCGTCCCCAGAGCTCCCCCGCCTCCGGGCGCTGCCCACGCGGCTTTCCCCACGCCTGCTGCGCCTTACCGGGTCACCCGAGGGGACATGAGACCCTCGGTCGCCGATTCCTGTTGGCCATGAAGCGGCAAAACGTGCGGACCCTGTCGCTCATCATCTGCACGTTCACGTACCTGCTCGTGGGGGCCGCCGTGTTTGACGCCCTGGAGTCCGAGTTTGAGATGCGCGAGAAGGAACAGCTGGAGGCCGAGGAGAAGCGGCTGCAGGGGAAATATAACATCAGCGAGGATGATTACCGCAAACTGGAGAGCATCATCATGGAGGCTGAGCCCCACAGAGCCGGGGTGCAGTGGAAATTCGCAGGCTCCTTTTACTTTGCCATCACGGTCATAACCACCATAGGTAAGCCCGCGCGTGTGCGTGTGTTATTCCTGCTGCTCAGCCCACTTTGCATGAAACTATTTAATAGAGGAACGTCGCTGCGTGAACGCCACATACACATGCCAGACCCCAGAGACTCCGTGCAGCGAATCTTTGCATCAAGTTTGTGAGCAACATGTTGCAGCCCTTCTGCCCGGAGCTTAAGTTTGAAAGCGTCAGACAGCGTTTGCAGCGTCGTTGCATTGGCAAATTCAAGGCAGGGCTGAGAGCCGCGGCGCAGAACGCAACTTTTCACCGCGCATCAGGACGCAGCGGAGAAGTGGGCTCCGATGGTGCTGAACGGACAGCTCCCCACAGCTCAGCAGGCAAGGCAGTGGCGTCCCTAAATAATTGATCATTTGCGGGCCCCCCGGTTCCCTTCTGATCCGACAGATAGTCACATGCACACAACATTTTTTTTCCCCAATGTGGATTTAAGAAAGAGAACAAGCTCAAATGAGGTGCAACATTTATTTATTTATTCACACCTACACCTAAAAGTCCTAACAATATTACCCTTTGCGCTCCTGTCAAAGATAGGGTCTTGAGCCACACTTTAGTTACTTTTCTCCCCGAAATGAACACACTATCGGGGCTAAAGTAGCTAAAGATTCAGTATACTGTTACTTGAACATAGAAAGTACTCCCGGACCAGTGATGCCATAGCAAGATGGCTGCTCATACTGACCGGGTTCTGCTGGAGGTGGTTCTCTTCCTGCTAAAAAGGAGCTGTTCCTCTCTGTGGTTGCCACATGCTCACTCAGAAATAAGGGTAGCTACAAAGTGAGAGAATCGATAAGTTGGCTAGCCGTCCTTACATAGAATTTTTTTTTTACGGCTTGGTTTGAGAAACTCGTCTTGTTTGGATTGTTGGAATGTTTGCGATTTCATCTTAATCTGTCTATTAGGATCGGATTGAATTTTTATAGTTAGTCATATTCAGTGTCATGGAAGTTACTTTGAAAAGTAATTAGGAAGAATCATTAACGATGCTGGATATCGAGCTCATACCAACCCATTATTTATTTGATCAAAAATACAAATAATTCATAATTTGGTGGATTTCTAAACATTGCAGATTTTTATTTAAGGCCGGAAACAAACAATTACCTCCAAACATTCAGCGACAGTTTATTGAAAGGAAACACAATACAATCTACAAGGATTGTGTTGTTTTCAAATCCAAAAAGTCTATACAACATTAAAAAGCTTTCATTTTAGTGTTTAAGAGGAGTAAAGAAGTGGAACAACTTGGATCAAGAACTAAAACAATTGGAAACTATTCAACAACTTTAAAACAGATATAAAGACATTATCTTTGTAAAATATGCCAGCGACGACAATTAAAAAATAAACAAAGAAAATAAAAATAAGATTCACTGATGTATATATTCACAAGATGTATATATATATATATATATATATATATATATATATATATATATATATATATGTGTGTGTGTATGTGTGTGTGTGTGTGTGTGTCACTTCTGTCAGCGGGGACTGCAGACAGAAAATGCCATACACTTCTCTAAACTATACAAATATTACATTTAGGATTGTAGGTAAGATTATTTATGCATTTGTAATACAAACAAACATTTTCAAACAGTAAAATGCAATTTAGACATTTTGATTTTTATTGCCCATTCACTGGCTGCAACTGGCTAGAAAAGCATCCATCCATCCATCCATCCATCCATCCATCCATCCATCCATCCATCCATCCATCCATCCATCCATCCATCCATCCATCCATCCATCCATCCATCCATCCATCCATCCATCCATCCATCCATCCATCCATCCATCCATCCATCCATCCATCCATTCATCCATCCATCCATCCACCCAATAGCACTGCTTGATGGCATGGGTGTATTGTATCAGTGAAATCAAAGTTAGACTGTTAAGGTTGTGTCTCTCCTTTCTTTGTTGACCACCTATCTCATTTGTCAGCCTTCCCTTATTTTGGCCTTTGCTTGCAAGGATCAACAACAACAGTTCTTGGTGACAAATTTTTTTGAAGCATGTGATGTTGAGAGGTGCTTCAAGTTCCTTACCACTGATGCGAGCCACTTTGTTTCAGGGCATAGATTATGTTCCACATATAGATGCTTGCCTCTTATACACTATATTGCAAAAAAGTATTCACTCATCTGCCTTGACTTACATATGATCTTAAGTGACATCCCTTTCCTAATCCATAGGGGTTCAATATGACCTCGGTCCACGCTTTGCAGCTAGAACAGCTACAACTCCTCTGGGAAGACTGTCCACAAGGTTTAGTAGTGTGTTTATGGGAATTTTTGACCATTCTTCCAGAAGCACATTTCTAAGGTCACATACTGATGTTAGATAAGGTCTGGCTCTCAGTCTCCGCTCTAATGCATCCCAATGGTCTTCTATTGGGTTGAGGTCAGGATTCTGTATATTTTTCTATAGGTTTATCCACACCATACTATCATTCATGTCTTTATGGACCTTGTTTTAGGCACTGGTGTACAGTAATGTCTGGAGAGGAAGGAGGCAGCTCCAAACTGTTCTCACGAATTGGGAGCGTGGAATTGTCCAAAATGTCTTGGTATGCTGAAGCACTCAGAGTTCCCTTTGCTGGAAGAAGAAGGGAACTCTAAGAGAAGCAGGTCTTAAGCATGGGTAAAGCCAAAAGTCTTGCAAAGACAAGCTCCTACTCTCCTTCATCCACTTGACCCTATCCTCTCAGTCATTACCTCCTTGGGCTACATTTAAGGTTTGGTGGATAGAGAACTGGAACAATGTGAGACTGATGTGGAAGGAAAACATGATAATAAATGTGTAGTTGTGTCTTTAAGTACAGAAGGCAACACTATCAGCTTCTACATATTGTTTTATTAACACAAACTAGCATTAAATTTTTTGCCCAAACATGTCCACGTCTCAGGCTATGGCCGTGGAATCCTAACCTGGTCAGCCAGATTGATAATGTGTAGCACTCTAGTTCTACACCTTATCCATCTGGGACTGCTCCGTTTGAATCCGTTTGGGGAAAGGAGGGAATTTCAGCAGAACTCTCTCAGCTGTTTGGGTGAAAACAAAGGCTGGTTTTAGCTAATCACGGTATTAAATTAAAACATAAGCAGCAGACGTCAAGCGAAAACACAAGAAGGTCAAGGCACTTCCTGCTATCCTTCTATCAGAGAAGAAACTGTGGATTCTCACAAAATACATGTGAGAGCAGCAGCTATGCGTGTGTCCTCCTGCGCTGCCATGCTTGTGTTGGTTTGGTGTCGGCTCAACCGAGCTTGCTTTCGTCGCACCGGTATGTCCCGCCTTAAGCTTCAATACTGTAACGTGATTGGCCCGAACCGTTTTTGGTTCAGACACAAACGGTTGAAGCCTAAGTGGTACAACATGGATTCTCATGTTTCCTTGAATGCACAAATACTGCAAGAACTCATCCTGCATGCAAGGTTAGGGTCATCCAGGCGGGGGGTTCCGAATAGGAGTATACTTTAATTGACTGGTGCGATGCTTGAAATACAACAGCCTTTTTTGCATGCGATGTCATTTCCGACAGACGGAACAGTGGGACAGAGCTGCTAGCACTGCTGCTGGGATCGCTGCTGCTGCTGCCAGGACTGGCGTTATCACTGCTGCTGCTTGTGCTTGCTGCTGGTAGCGCTGGCTGCTGTTTACAAGAAGTCAAAGTGTACCTATACTGAAGGAAACGCAGAAGAAATTTCCCTCATACTGTCTCAAACGGGACAAATGGGTGGAGGAAAGCTTGCATTTGTATTTCCATTTCGCTCACATGGACACAGAAAAAGCTAAACAGGCCGTGCAAATTGACTGAGGTACATCGAAAAAAAGGGCGAGTATGCACCAGAAGTGGACCAGATATTTTGAGAAGTCCAAAAGCATGACATGTTACTAAAAATTATTGAGGATTGCACAGTTTTTCAGTCACACAACACATATTTTAAAGGAGTTTCTCACTGATGCAGAGGTAGTGGACCAATGTGAGGAACCAGCAGCTTTCTGTTATTTCACTGGAGGAGAGTCTGTTTATGTGATATTATTTCAGAAACTTTTTGCAGACTTGCTTTTTATGCTGAGCAACCAAAAAGTGATAAGACCAGCTCTGCAGCAAAATATGGATGGGGAGTCAGTCAGTCAGTCAGTCAGGATATTTATAAAGCCCAGCCAGTAAAGGGCTTTATACAGCAACCTAGTGCTTTACAATTAAAAACAATTAAACATGCAGATATAAAGAAAACAAAGCATAGAATTATCAGAACAGGCAATAAAGATTAAAAATCAGTAAGAGGGTTTTGGGGTGCTACTTGAGGTTTGATTTAAAAGGACTTAGTTCAGTGGTGGAGCGTAGATCCAGAGGGAACTGGTACTGCTACTGAGAAAGCCTAACCCCCCCCCCCCCCCCCCCCCACCCCCAGTGTTTGGACGTGGTCCTTATTATATCTCATAAAAACTGATTTGATGACCTTAAAGTCCTGCCAGGGACACAAAAGCCTAGTAATTCATAATCAGCAATGCAGACAAGTTATGTCAATGAGGATGAAGAAGAAACTGAAGACTGTGTTGTCCCCATTTTTGTTTGTCTTTGTGAGTCTGTTTCTTCCTGTTTTTACTATTGGGTGGAAAACAATATAATACTTATTTTTCTCTGATTACTGTTTCAGATTTATTTTTTATTTATTTGTCTAGTGTGGGCTGAAAAGTGAGGTTTTAATGTTTTAAAATAAATTTTCTAATTCAGGCGATTCATTATTTCTATTATTATTTGTTTCCAGATATTTCAAAATCATGGTTATACTTGTTGACTTATGAAAGGCTACCTGAAATTAATTATTACATTTTTTTCCAAACCATTCAGAAAAAGATTATTTTAGACTTTTATGTTTAAAAGACATAAAAGTCTTCTAAACAGAGTATCGTTAAACAGTTCTACGACCAGGCGGAGTGTCCTCTTTTTCCTCCTCTTTTTTGTCGTTTTAGGATAAAATTCCAGTCTAGTAAATTATCTGCTTTCATGTGGACAAGACCTTAGAATCATGTTCTAAAGATGGGGGACAAGTATTGGACTTAAGGTCTGGGACTCAAGTCTCTGGGACTCAGTTTTAATCTCAATCACAGGCGTAGGCCAGCTGGGAAGTGGTGATGGCCATTTCAATCCCTTCTTGCAGTAAGGTTCCACATAATATTTATGGGTTTGTTATGGGTTATGCGTTTGATTTATTACCCAGGCATCCTCGTAAACATACGTGAACAATCTGTTCACGTATGTTGAAGGTGCCATCTGCACGGTGTAGTGTGAGATCAAGTGACGTAAGGGGGCGCTTTTAAAAATACACTTTCAGGTGTTCAAAATAAAAGCACTCTGGGTTCATTCAAACATATCACACATCTCTTTCATCCACTCATTTCAGATCTTGTAGCATAAACTAGAACATTTACAGTTTCAACCTGGCAACAAAGCTTTTAAATGCATATTAACCAGTGTTTTATAATAATTGTTGATATCCTCTGACTCAAAGTTGGGAGGAGATAGCCTCTAAATTCTATGTTATGGGCTGTATAGCAAATGAGCGGCAGTTTGATCAGGCGGTACAGCAATAATAAAGACACTAACGACCCTTCCAAAGAAAAAGAGAAGTTACCTTTCTCTGCTACTTTATTTTTTAATATAGGAACATATTGGTATCCTTACTGGGATAAATACAATTCTTCACATATTTTTGATGTGTTGAGTTGAATCGCTGAAGATAAAAATGTTAAATTGCCATGTGTGAAATTACACATGTAATGAACCGTGGTGCAGTCTTATAGGCAGAGTGTTAATCTTAGTCAGGGGGACTTTGCCAGGATAAAAGGAATTGAGAACGTCCCACCACATGGCTGACAGTGTGCTGTGATTGGTCGATTCATGAAGTGGGCCCCTGAAGGTGGGCTGCAGGATCTGACACCAAGGTTTTTTGCAGCAGAGCCTTTACGCCTGGAACCCGTCAGGTTGAGACCTGGGTACCTGACTTTTGTTGTCCTGTATATTCTGTAAATGCTGCAGTTCTGCCGATGCTCTGACCCAGTCATCCAGGTGTCTCACTTTGGCCCTGAAACTCATTCAAATCATCTGTAACACATCAGCTTTAAGGGCCGGTTTTTGTCTAACACATCCTCCTGACCAACAGGTGCCCTGATGAAATGATAGTCAGTGTTATTCATTTCTCCTCAGTTAGCTGTTCATAGCATGCACATTTTACATGTCCATCTCTCTCTCTCTGGCCTCCCCACCCTTTTTTAAATGTGATAACGGCATAAATCAAGTTCTTGGACTTGTTGTGGCTCTGGGTTTTTTTTCACTCCAGGACGGTAAGGGGCCCCCCACCAGGGCGGCTCTTTGGACACTTTGTGGAGGCGCCTCTGGCTACAGGCAGGCTAAGGGGAGCTCAGCATCCGAAACCCGATCTGTGCACTCGTTCACAGCCGGTGGAGTGTGTTCACGCTTCGTTGTTCACAGCCACAAACAAGAAGCTGCAGCGGTGTGAGCTGGTTGTAAATGAAAACTGTCACACTGAGCGCTGAACACCTTACGTCTATAAAAAAAAAAAACATTATAATGACTCCGCTAAAGTTCCCTGTGACTTCATTTTTATTTTTTTGCTTTGCTGGATAGAATTTTGTTACAAAACACTTTTCGATGTTTTGTCAGGATCTGGTGAATTAATTCTGAACATCTGAGCTGAATTTAAGTGAATTGAATCCAGCTGCAGACAGATACCAGGATGGAAGAAGTCCCAGCCTTGCAGAGGGGCACTGTGGGAAATAGGAGGTGGTCCTGTGGCCCGTCCTCCCAGTTTGCCAGGCAACACTTGACCGGGACGACTGCTCAGCACAGCAGAGGTGGCACTTCTGTTGTTCCTAGGCTACAGTGGTAAAACTCACGGTAATATTCATGTTCTGTGAAGTGTCTGTGTTCAGCGCAGCAGCATCCTGCCTTATCACGCTCTGTATGCAGCTGCTGAGGGGACATGAAGCCCTTTCCTGGAATAATGTGTAGAACCAAATTCTTGGCTGATGGGGGGGAAAAAACACGAGAGAAGGACAGGAGTAAGTCAAAGAGGCCAAACCGGTCAGGACCAGAGCTGCACAGAAAGCGTCCAAAACTAAGCAGACTTTTCTGAAAGCAGTGGAGCTATAATTATTTCAAATGTATTTCCACGTCGACAGGAATGCACATCATCTATTTGTAATGTGATTACATCGCTTTCTAAGGTCTGCCCTGTGAATTCAATGGAAGAGAAGGAAAGCTGATTCGCCCCACTGTGTCTTGGTCAGAAGATTTCCCAATTATTATTCAGTGTGCTCAATGGGAACGTGTGAAATGCGGCTCTGAGGCACAGATAAAGAACCAATCTTAGTAGTGTCAACAGTGAGCTGTCAGTGGGAACTCATTAAACTCGTGGCAGACTGTATGAAATCAGGTTTGTGTTCAGATATGCAGCGTGCCATGCTGGCGCTCGCGCTGCTAGATGCGTCTTTTTCACACAGCGACCAGGAACAGCTTGAGCTCTCCTGTGTGTGTCTGTCGTAAGATCGCTGTAAAAATCTCAAGAGCCCTTTTCATTAATTCCCTGTTTACTATTTTGCATCGCTGAAATCAGCCTGGTCCCTAAGTACAGTTACATAATGTTGGCGGACAAATTAAAGGTTCAAGAGGTTGGTGGACATGAGTGATTAGGAGAATGGGGTTGGTCTCCACAGGAGAACAAGCGCTGCACATTCTGTTTTTTTTTTAAATTTATTTGTCCTTTTTGTAATTTCTCCCATAAATTTCACAGTGTATCAGTTAGTCGAGCTCCTGGATGTGCCCCATTAAACATGGCAGTCATGCAACTAATTTATCGGCACCAGAAGGAATGACTGTAGCCAACAGCATCATATAGGTTGTCCCTGGATCACAGATATTTAAGAAGCCTAGGAGATTCTACACATTAAAGCGTTAGGAACAACACTCGTGTGGATTTGGCAGTGAAATTCAAAGGCTTTCAGTTCCTGTGAATAGGTAGTAGGCCTAATAAAAATAATAATGCTAATATGCCCTCCTTGTTGCCGAGGTAGGATTCTGACAGTAGAAGGAACACATGCCATTGCAGGTGTCTCCTGCTTTGAATAACACCCACCAAGTGGCAAACAGACTCGCTGAGTCAGTGACTGAAGGGGCCGGTGCAAACATGGAGGACCAGACTAAAATGGGCTTGGGATGTTGTGCAACTGAATGTACAGATTCAGTAAGAATTTAACAGGATCTTTCTAATAATGTGCTCTGCAGTTCATAAACACTATTAGCATGCAGGACCAGTAATTTGGATTTGCTGTGAGCCCTTTTGGACAAGTTCACCAATCATCTGTACTCACTCCGGTTTTGTGGCACATCTTTTGTGCACGCATCTCTGTGCTCAATTTCTAAAGCCGTTTGTACTTGCATGAGGACCTACAGAGTCCAGAAGATGCCAGTGATTAGAGCCTGGCCAAAAACCTTTTAAAGGCAGTATCGGTATGAGGAAAGAATGACATTTGGACATCCGTCTATTCATTGTCTCCCTCTTGTCTGAGATCAGATTGGAAACCAGACATCTTTCTCAATGACATCCTCTAGCTCCATCATTCTCAAGCTGTGGTACCACAGCGCTCCATCAGTGGTATGCGCGGAGCCCAATGCATTGAAATATTGGAACTCTAGAATTGTCCTTAATAAAGAAAATATATAATGATTTGTAATGTGTGATGAACTACTTTGGCATGTGTTAACTATATTTTGATTGATTTAAAATTTCAGGTTTTTAAATTTATTTTTGTACTACAACCTTTTAGTACGTCTGTTTTTGGCCAATTAAGGCACAGGCACTGTTGCCAACTTTGTCGCTATATTTAGCAACTTTTCAAACCCCTCTAGAGATCTTTTTTTCTCAAGTACGTGAGGGAGGTCCTCCTGTTTTAACAAGATAAAAAATTCTCCTTGGCAGGTGTATTTGAAGCTGGCTTACTTGTCCAATGTTTAAACCAACTCAATCTGGGACTACAGGGAATGTAGTTTTTGATGTGCAGGACAAAATAAACACAATGTTGAAGAAGCTAAGCTTATTTGAGAACAATGTCCGTACAGGTGAAGTTTCATCCTTTCCCCGGTTTCTCAAGTTTCCTTTCCCACAATGACCTGACCATTTGCAGATGACGTCACACTCTCGCGCCTTGCATCCCTACAGCAGCAGCGGTTTCAATATTTTGCCCCTGATTACAGAGAACCAGTGGATGAGACGTGCTTTTGATGCTGACGTGTCTAACATGTCAGGAACATTTAGCTGAACTGTCCTGTGATGAGACACTGGTGTCTGCATTTAAACCACAAACACTGTCAGACTTCTGGATAGAGAGACAAAGAGAGTACCGTGCCCTTTTTTACAAAAGCTGTGGATATGTTGCCTCTTACAACAACGTATCTGTGCGAGAAAGGCTTCTCATCCCTCACCCTGATTAAATGTGAACACAGAAGCAGGTTGGGTGCAGAAGATGATTTCAGACTGAAGCTTTCCCGTATTGAGCCAGATGTTTCAAAACTGTGTTCACCGGGTCAAAAACACACTCATCTCATTAACTTCCTATGAGTAAACGTATTCCTGTCTCCAACATTACTGATACGAGGGTAATATTGAGCCGCTACTATACTTCTTACAGTTGTTAAGGACTCAGTCCAGTTGTTTTTGTTATTGTAGAGCAGTTTATATTACTAATTTGAACTACTAATATTCTGTTCACTGAAGTTTGACAAACACTGCTCTAGCTCATTCTGGGGAATCCCAGATGCCATTTATATTCTGTCCAGCAAGATCTTCCCCTTGGTCTCCTGCTAGTGGGACATGCCTGGAAAACCTCCACTGGGAGGGTCCCAGGGGGCTTCCTGATCAGATGCCCCACCCACCTAAACTGGCTCCTTTCAATGCAGAGAAGCAGTGACTCTAGTTTGAGCTCCACCCGGATAACAGAGCGCCTTAGCTAGCTATCATCAAGGCTTGGCCGGGCCACCATTCAGAGGACGCTTATTTCAGCTGCTTGTATCCATGACCTTGTTCTTTTGGTCATGATCCATGGCTCATGGCCATAGGCGAGGCTGAGAACGTTTACAGACAGATAAACAAGACCTTTGCTTTCTGGCTCAGCTCTTTCTTTACCACAACAGATCGTTTTGTTAATCATTGAATATTGTAAATGTGTTTTAGCACACTGATAAAGATTGTGAAAGATGGATTGAAGGTATCGATTCTTGTACTAGTGGATGACTAAAGATAAAATCATTCGGTTTACTAAAAGAAAATAGTTACCCATGCATCACATTGAACCATTAAGGTTCAGTGTGATGCATAGGTAGAGTTGTTGTCATGTAGTCAGACAATCAGTCAGTTGTAAGTTTAATTTTAGGTTCCCTCGGTCACATTTTGATGTATCCCAGTAAACCAGGCCGGCTTATGCTGTAAACACGGCATATCAGTCTGTAAATCAGCGAGTAGAGGACGATTTCAAAGGCAGGGCTAACAGGGTCAGTGGAAACAGGGAGAACCATTCAGTGTTGGTAGGAACGCAAGCACATTTCTGATGTTCTTAGTTTAACTGCTGTCACATTGTCTCTGATCTTGACATGTATGTTTGCCTTTTAATAAGCTCCTGCTAAATGGGCCTAAGCAGGAGGGAATTAGGGACATTTTGTGCAACACGAAGTCCTGTAATGTCTTTGAAGTGTGTCCATACTACGCGTACTGGAGATGAATGCAGTGACATTCCCAGAGTTCTGCTGTGTTACCACAGGGTCTGTAACTTTTCCAAGAAACCACAGTATTGTTTTATCAATCTGTTTATTTTCAGCCAAACTGACTATCTGGTGTTCGGCCCATGTATGGAGAGCAAGGACTTCACTGCACACAGAGAACAAACAGTAAAAAGAAGACTGCACATCCCCGACTCATTTTCATGGCAGCTCCACCCCCCCCCCCCCTCCCCAATCTTGAATTCCCCTGATGTCATAGGAGTATAACAGCAAGAACAGATCAGCTTTTTTCTCTCTTTACCTGCAGCTCTCCAGGTTGCATTGGTCAGGAGCCGAGTGTGAAAGTCTTGATCTCACTGGCTGAGTAAAAGATGGCATCATTGGAGAATCCTTGGATCCAAAGTACGATCTGCTGTTTGTGTATCCAGTGACAGTACCCCAGTAAAAAATAAAACTAGCCACCTGAAATTGGCCGTAAGGACTCTGTAAGGATTTTAGACTACACATGAAGGGACACTGTCCAGAAACACGACGCGGTTTCCCGTCCACCGCCTGGAGAAGACCAGAGCTTTGTGTATCTGCCAACCCGAGCAGATGCCCGTCCTACCCAAAACATGTTAAATGTTATTTATTTAATTGTCTTTTGCCTTGCATGTGATGCTTTGCTGCTTGGGCTTTAACAGGCTACTCAGCTGGATGCCCCAACATTTGTTTTGGGTTGTGGTTTGCGACTGTAAGACACTTTGTCTGAGTGAGTAGTTTAAACACTGATGGTCCGGTAACAGCAGCTTGTGCTGTGATCAGCCGTAGCTGCCAGCACTCCCAGGAATTATTGGATGAATGGTATTTAAAGGTGCATGTAGGACTTTGTAGTGACCCTTTATTTTATTTGTATGTGAAATCACAGCACAGTCTGTCTGTTAGCCGCCATCTTGGTAGTCCATCACTCCATTCAATCAATCATTGTCATAGTTAGAATCAACTGTCAACAATGTGACTGATTCCCAATCAAAATTTTTTTTTTATTTTCCCTTCTGCTTTGCACTGTGAACTGGTTTTCTGAACACACAAGACAAATTTATTTATTAAGCATATTTCAGTACAAGGACAACACAAAGCCAAGAACGCATCATCTGTTAGCTTTTAAAGCTAATTTGGCTTCCTGAAAACAAACTTTGGATTTAAACACATCCATAGTCACATTGAACTGTGTAACCCAGCATTATTTTATTGGCTATTGGTTTCAGTTTTATTCTTGTTAGTTTTACTATTTTTTCATAGTTTATTGGTTTACTGTATTCATCTAGTAGTTTGATTCAATATTACTAAATTATTTTAAATGGAAGTTGAAGTATACATTCACTCCTGGATCTGTTGTTTTCTAATACCTCACCAGGCTGGTATTCATAAAACAATAACTGACGGAGACTAAGAGCTGCTTGGCTATTAATTCCTGATAATCAGGTGATGCCTGACTTAGTGATCTTAATAAAAATTACCAAATGTAGTAATAATTACCTTTGGGACTTAGTATTAGTTGTTCACAGTCAAACCAAACCTATTGTTGCACAACAATGGAAAACAATTCAGTCCCTCCAAGGTCAACTCATTTCAGCAAACTTATTTAGGCAGCAAACAATAACCCTAACCCTAACCACAACCTTCAATGTATTTACGTTGGATTTCACATGTAGGACCAACACAAAGTAGTGGATGATTGTGAAGTGCAAAGTAAATAACACGAAGTATAAATAATACATGGGTTTCAAACTTCTTCTTCCCTCCATCATTATTAGTCAGCATTTTGTTTAAGTGTGGCTGGAACACAGTGTGACATAAGAGAATGATGCTCATCTTGTCTACACACACGTTTAACTTGGTCGCCATAATGCCACATGAGCACAGCAGCTCAGACTCACCATGTAAGCACAAATGCAGCACCTAGACAGAGTCATTGCTGTGATGACCCAATAATAACATCGGGTAATTGCCCTCTGTATCATGCAGATGCTTTAATTACTTAAAGATTTGACAATGTAAGTAAAACCTGAATGTAAAAAAAGTTATATGGACATAACTGAATATGCATGTCATATTCATACATCAGTTGGGCAAATGATTGGGCTTCAAGTCAGCCTTGTAAGGGCAGCATCAAAAAGGTCCCTGAAAAGTTAACAGAGATCTGCAGTGATTCGACAGTAGTAATAACAGTATTTGAAATAGTTGTTATGGTAATGATGGTGTTTTCCAGCAGAGTTAGAAAGGCCTTTCCGTTAAACGACAGATCTGAGGCTTCGCATTTAATGAGGATTATAAGATGTGTCATCTACAGATGGAGGATGAACCTGGCTGTGTGTTATTGATGACAGGGCAAATGCACGTGGAACAACACTGGTACTCAGTGTTTCATCCCAGTTGTCATCCTACCTTCATGGGAACAAAAAGGAAGAAAAAAAAAAGAGCAAAATCTCTGAGAGCAGGGCCCCAGCAGTGATAGGTGTAGCATGTCAGAGCAGCTGTTTTCAGAAAGCGCAGTTATCCAGCTGTTAGCGCCTCACCCAGGTCCCCCTTATCCAGACTGACCCGGGAGTTGACACTGTGTATTCCTCGTGATTAACTGCACCAAATGTGACACTTAGTGATGAAAGCATGTGGTAAAGCGCAATGTGTTCTTGCTGAAGCTGCGCTCTGAGGGAGAAAAGCAACCCCGGTGTGCCGTGGTGTGTATATATACCCCTGCCTTTGTCATCCCACTGAGACGTGTTGCCGGGAGACTAAAGACAGCTTAAAAGGTGAAAGTCATCCCTGCTAAATGTCTGGAAATATCAACATGTAGATATACTGTGGATCTGTTGAGCTCAGTATATGACTGACTGAAAACTAGCACATGTGATAATCAAGCCCACTTTTTTTTTTAATGAGATGCTCCAAAACCAAAATTACTAACCTTTCCTTTGTGTAATGCAAGACATGATGTAAAGTGTCTCCGAAGGGCAGCCAAGCTCACTGATAAGGTTAAGATTTTTCATTTTATTTTATTAAAAGCAAAAGGTGCAACTTCTTCCAAATCATTATTTTCTGTCTTTATACTAATGAAACAATTAATAACTGTAAATATTTTTTTCTTATTTTGTAAACTTTCCCTCTGTACAAGATCTTACCTTTTTTTGTTTAGATAGTTTTTTTTTTAACATTTCTGTGTATTTGCATGCTTCCATTTACCTTTCATGTTGCTGCTAGTACACCTGAATTTTCTCTCTGTGGGACATCCCCATTTTATTCTATTCTAATATTTTCCATTGAAAACTCTGCATTATCAGGGAAATGAATGGAAAATAACACAAATATCAAAGCATCAAATTAGAAAAACAAACTTAAAATACTTCCAGGGTGAAGCTCCAGGAAGGAAAATGCAAACAAACTAAGCAAAAGATGCAATCAAGA
This sequence comes from Fundulus heteroclitus, assembly GCF_011125445.2. NCBI lineage: Eukaryota > Metazoa > Chordata > Actinopteri > Cyprinodontiformes > Fundulidae > Fundulus > Fundulus heteroclitus. Next base: position 28,896,860 of record NC_046373.1, on the reverse strand, counting down.
CAGGACCTGCACCAAATTTTGATATAGCTACTGTTATTAGTAAATAAGTTAATTTTATATGTTAAGCGACTACACCATCACAAACGCTGTACAGAACACCAATGAAATGCAATAATCTAAACATGATGACACCAATGACAGATTATTCTTTCCAGTTCAGCTGAAGAGAAATGTTCCTTCAATGAAAGAAACATAAACAAGATACATATGTTATGTGTGAGTCAAAAACCAGAGAACAATTGAGTATTAAACCATGATTTTGAATCCCAGACTTAGCAGTTGGACAAAATATTTTTTAATCTAGTTCTGGAGGAGCTATAATCATGGTCGTAGTCTCTTTGGTGTTTAAAACAAGGTTATTGCTGGAAAGCCCATTACTAATCGTAGACATACAGTTGACAAGGGTGGGCAGTTTATCCTACTGATGAGGCTAAAAAGACACGTAAACTTGAACATCCGAACCGAAGCACCATGAGGGAAGACCAAATCCAAGGTGTGCCCTGCAGTAGCTATGATAGGCCCAGATACAGTGTCCATGGTGCTGAGAAACACCTTGGTGGTACTATTTGATGCGTATTTGGCATGAATATTGATCCAGCTCAAGAAATAGTGGAAGATAGAAAGTCCAACAAAAAAAGATGCAGCATACCCAGGTGGACGATAAATTAGAACACCGTACTGTCCCCAGCCCAGAGGTGTAGCTCCTGCAGGTTTGCTTCTCTGTGAACCGATGGAGAGGCACAACCCCAGGTCCCTCAATGGGTTCTCCGAGGTAAAAGTAGGTTCAATAGCAACAGTGGCCATATTCTGGGAGTGTCCCCACACTCAAGTGGTGGTGGAAAAACACTGTTTGGTTGACTCTGGACGTGATCCATTTGACCATTAGTAATGTATGCCGATCATATGTTCGTACCGAGGTGATGCTCAACAAAAATGGACCCCCCCCCCCCCCCCCCCAACCTCTCCACTGATTAAACATTAAAGAGACAGCAGAACGGAAAGGTAGAAAACCTTGTGCTAGAAAACTATTAAACATGACCAAAATAAAATGTTTTGGCCTTTTTTTGTGATGCACACAATAAAGTGTAAAAAAAGGCATTTTTAATTTCTTATATACTTTAGCTTTGCAGTAGCATTAATGACAGCTTGTATGGAAGCAGGAAGTGGATAATCAGCGTCAGCCTGATAATTTCAACAAAGGTTTTTGCCTAGAAAAAAATAATGGCACAAAGGCCAAGAGGCGCTTTATGCTGTTACTTTTCATACTTTTTGTATCAGCTTTTGGTGGCACAGTGGAGCAGTTGGTAGCCCTGTTGCCTTGCAGCAAGAAGGTCTGGGGTTTGAATCCCACCCTGGGGTCTTTCTGCACAGAGTTTGCATGTCCTCCTTGTGCATGTGTGGGTTCTCTCTGAGTACTCTGGTTACCTCTCACAGTCCAAAAATATGATGTTAGGGTGATGTGTTTGTGCATGTTGTATGTCCTGACTGTCTAAGTGTTACTTTCTGGTAGACTGTCCAGGATGTACCCCCCACCCCCAGTTTCACTAACTGTAGTTCAAAATGTAAAATAGCTAGGATCAAGCCTTAATTGGATTATTTTATTGAAAACAAATTTTGTAGAGAAAACTGAATTGAATGAATAGTTGTACGTTTGTTTTTATAAATATAAACAAGTATTTTTGTTGCAGAATCATTTTCACCGAAGAGGTGAATTTTTGGTTGCGTGTAAGCCATTTGGGGTGATGTTAAATTGAAATGGAGAATGAACAAATGTGCTATATCCAGGTCACCACTAATGGCAGAACTGCCACTAATGGCAAGCTTACTTTGAGGGAACTAAGAAAACCGCTACACAGAGGACGGTCAAACCTGGACCTGAATCCTACACTGATCACATGTTCATTAAAGTGATCGTGATTTGGAAATGCTTTTTAAATGCAAAACCAGATCCTGTGTCATTCTCATAAATAGGCCTGCAGTAACTGCCCCTGCAACCTCTGAAAACATTGGTTGCGATGGAATCTTGGGTAAACTTTCACAGTCCGGAAAACGTAACCTTAATTTAATCCACTGGCTCTAAAACAGAGCATGATTATTTTTATGCATATTGTTGATTGCCTTAATTATGTATGGCTCTACAAGTGAGTGATGCTCTCTCACGGATGAATTCATCACCCGTCCTCTCTACTGAAAGCGCTTTGTGAGGATGAGTCAGCGGTTGAGTCTTTGTTGCAGGTTTTGTGCCAGCACCAGTTTCCACAACACTGCGGAGCAGCTATCATTTCCATTTCAGCTCTTTCTGCAGGTGTGCATTCTCAGTCTGGATCTGGTTTAGGAGACAGTAAGAGGACTACACACACACACACACACAGGGAGAAACATGCATTCTTTTCATTTACACGTACATTTTAAAATGCAGACAAACGGGGGGTTAAACTATTACTTTTAGATCATTATTATAAACTGTAGCAAAATATGTAGCCATATGACAATAATTTGCTAAACTGTTGTAATATTCATAAACCCATTAGTCTCATAATCTATAAAAATTTGAAAGTCTGAAGAGTTATTTCTTGATCTTTACAATAAGCGAACTTTATCACATTTAAAACAAACAAAATTTCTGTTTATTTCCCAGGACGGGAATTTATTTAGAATCAAAGCCAAAGTTTTGCTCTTCAACTAAAGTGTCTAAGAATTCATACATTCAAAATTTGAATGTGTTGTTAAGATCTACTCAGTAATGATTAATCTGGTGGGGTTTGTTGACTTTTCTGAGCTACTATACCTACTTCATTCTATAAAAACAGAGGAGGAATTTAAAGTTTCAGAATTACTTAGACATGTGAGGAATCAATACCAGAACCACCACAACAGAACAGGTAAACAAGTTTGTTGATCTAAAATTGGGTTGGATCCTCACTCATACTACCTCTATTTTGCTCCCTCTGGAAGCCACCTGGCTGGAATAAGAGGTTGTTTTGACTAGATCTACTGTACAGTCCAGCAAATCCATTTGAAGGGATTTGGAAAAAGCTTTCTTTCTCTGAGGTTTTTGAGTTTCACTCTGATTCCTACTCATTTCTTTTAAATTAAAAGACAGAAAAACAAGCATTTTTGATGTCATTTAAATGCTTCTGCATAGATTGGCAAGATGTGGTGATTTTACACTTGACACAGAAGCTTCAGAAACCTTCATTTTGTCTCTGCGCAGTTGTCGTTTTCTCATCGGCTTATAAATGTAGGGTTCCTGATCGGGGTCATCAGGTTTATTCCTAAAAGGAAGGATTTGGACAGTGATCTTCCTTGGATTGCGTATTTGGACATAAGTGAGAGGTGCACACGCGGTCTGCTGTCCGTCTGTGTTGAATTTTCAAATTGACTGATTGGACTACAACTGCTACCAGCATATTCCCCTTTGATTTTTCCTGGAGGGCTGCAGAGCTCACTCCCTCCCTCCAGCTGTGCTGCTTTGATTTTGTTCATGTTCTCATTTGAGCGTCAGAAAGCACAACCTTGCGAGGGGTCAATACGGCAGCTCCTTCCCATCACTTAGTATGGATTATAGAACTCTCCAAAAGATCACGGACAAAGAAATTCACTTCAATTAACTGTGAATGAAGACTGAGCATGTTTGACTCCTGGTGTCTTTCTCATAAAGAGTGGCCTAGAGTGGCAGAGGACCAGTAAATGGAATGATTAATGGCTTACATTATGGTCTCTATAGTCTTATTTAGGCTGTTCTAAATGATGAAACATTTTGTTAATGTGAGATTTACTCACCAGGCCAAGACAATTGTAGTTGTCAAGCTAAGGAAGTTGGACTAATTTTCAGTCTGAAAGTGAGCTACTAAAACATCCCGGACCGATTGTTACATTTTGCAAAGCTTCTATTTGTTTTCTTTTTCTTTTTTAAAATGTATTTGTTTCTGGGTTTTGTGCCAAAACATGTGGCTCACCCACTTTTTAATGTTTATGTTTTCCAGCAAAGGCGGAGCTCTGAAAACAGGATGCCTCTTGGTTCTACATGCACATATTTGATTGTTGATTAAATTGACGTTTAAGCCGTCCCTAAATGGTGTGCGTGTCTTACTACTATACGTCACAGGTCGTATGTCACATGTAAATTTACTCCCACCACGGGTGGGAATAAATTCTATGAAAAGATATAACGAACAAAACAACAACAGCAACAAAACAGAGATGACACAAAACTAACATCAGCAGCTGCAGATAATGCATAATCGGAGAGTAGTAGGAGAAAATAACAGGTTTAGGAAAGGTTGTGAGTGTGTCCCTGTGATAGTTCTAATTTCAGCACATCTACAAATGCTGACGAAACATACAGTCAGCATTTAACTAAAGGGCTATTTCACTAAAGGGCTATTTTATATAATAGCAATAGTTTTTAATGAGTCTGGACAGCATTTAGGTTTTTCTTGTTAGAAACTAAAATACGTTGATAAACATGAACTGGTTATTTCTACACTGAACAGAGATGTTGTAATGTTTAGGATTTATGAAACTTTATTTATGAAAACAAAAACACAAATTCAGAATACTTAGTATTCCCAAACATTTTTAAACAACACGCTATCTTGCTTTTATGAACCTAATATCATCCATTTCTCTTTGTTCTTCTTACTTATCTCTTCCTCTTTGTTTGGTCTGTGTTCTTGCTCTTGAGATCATTATTTTCTGTTTTCTTGAATCACAATAATATTGGATTGTTAAACCAAATCTTGTACAGTCTTATAACCATATAAACAAAGGGAAAATATTGTTTTTTATTGAAATCCTTCATGTAACAGTGACATGCATGCAAAACAATTTACAAGGAAAAGCGTTGAATAATTTATTTTTGTGATTATTACTTTTTGTTCATTTTGCCGTTGAAACATGCTAAAATGCTGTGCTAGTTTGAAGCAAAGCAGCTTAATACTTTAAACTTTGACTGCACCTTAGCCCCACTTAGCTGATGTAATCATGAAGCTCAGCTGTCGTCAGTGCATCAACATCATCAGCTAGATCTGATTCAAAGTTGGAAACAAACTTAACCAAAAACATGTGCACTTGAAAAAAGCTGTGCATCCAAAAAAGTGTTCAGTGGAAAGTCTGCCTCTCTTCTTTTTCAGCTGTGGGATATTTGAGATGTACAGCTAGTGTCAAGTCACCCCACAGCATTTTCGTGTTTTAAAGCCTGAGCTTTGACTCTGCCAGTCCTTGGTGGAGTTACTGGTGTGTTTTGGGTTGCTGTTATATTGCAGAGTCGAGTTCTTCTTCAGTGTATTTTTTATTTATTTATTTATTTTCACATTTTCCTTCAGCACTCTCTTGTATACAGTATAGTGGACTTCAGGTGTATTATATGAGGCCAAGTCCTACTGTATCCCCAAACTATGACAATTCCAGCTTTATGCTTCACAGTAGGTGAAGCGCAGTATGGCACACCTATGGGCTTTTCTTTTGTTTTTTAAAAAACAAAAAGTTACAGAAATCATGTATGTAGGGATATGTCTTGTGCACTACAAATAATGTATGTACCATATATAATGCAAAAAAAAAAAAAAAAAACCCTCAGATTTGACTGTTTACAATTACAACAGCTTTTCTCCAGCTCTTTTCAGAATGTCCCTGTTGGACTGTAGATCTAGTCAACTTAACCCACCTGATGCCAAATATACTTTCTGTTGTGGTGTCCAGTTAATTCATTATTCTAGATGTCCCTGACTTTGCCTTGGTTCATTCTGGTAAACTTCAGTCTGGTCTTCAAGTTTTTTCATAGCAAGCACATATTCCCACCTCCTTCCATTAAAGTTAAGCATGCTTAACCTTGGGGTGTGCTTCGATACTCCCTTTCCTGTCAGCCCAATGTACGAAAAACGAGGCACTGGTGCTGAAAAAAAAAGCATGCTTAACCACTTTTTCACTGTATATCATCTATAACAAGAGCTTTTGTAGGTTCTGTCATCACATTTCTGGGTTTTGATGGGTATGTTTCAAATTTTCCCATCTGCTTTCAGTGAGAACTCATTGGACAGCATGACCAGGGCATGTCTGCAATTTGTTTTGAATGTCCTTTATTTGTAGACTATAAAAATATTAAATAGAAAGGCTAATTTCTCAATCGTTTGAGACCTCTTCAGTTCCTAATCAGACTCATTAGGCACTATAGTCTTCTTTCTTTCTTCTTCTTCTTATTTCGGCTTTTCCCATGCAGGTGTCACCGCAGTGAGTCATTTGTTTCCATCTAACCCATCTTCTACATCTTCTTCTCTCACTTCAACAACCTTCATGTCCCCTTTCACACCGTTTGTAAATATCCTCTTTGGTCTTCCTCTAGACCTCCTGCCTGGCAGTTTCAGCCTCCGTATCATTCTACTGATGTCCTCACTATTCCTCCTCTGTACATGTTCAAACCATTTCAGTCTGGCATCTCTGGCTTCTTTCAGAAAGAATGAAAGGTGCAGCTTTCTTTCAGACTCAGCATGGCATTTCCTTTGCTTAAACATTTATGAGAAAACCAAGTAAATATGGTATATCCATGTGCAGTTTAACAGTTTATATATATATATATACACTCACCGGCCACTTTATTAGGTACACCTGTCCAACTGCTCGTTAACACTTAATTTCTAAGCAGCCAATCACATGGCGGCAACTCAGTGCATTTAGGCATGTAGACATGGTCAAGAGAATCTCCTGCAGTTCAAACCGAGCATCATTATGGGGAAGAAAGGTGATTTGAGTGACTTTGAACGTGGCATGATTGTTGGTGCCAGAAGGGCTGGGGTTTACAGAGAATGGTCCGAAAAAGAAAAAACAGCCAGTGAGCGGCAGTTCTGTGGGCGCAAATGCCTTGTTGATGCCAGAGGTCAGAGGAGAATGGCCAGACTGGTTCGAGCTGATAGAAGGGCAACAGTGACTCAAATAACCACCCGTTACAACCAAGGTGGGCAGAAGAGCATCTCTGAACGCACAGTACGTCGAACTTTGAGGCAGATGGGCTACAGCAGCAGAAGACCACTCCTTTCAGCTAAGAACAGGAAACTGAGGCTACAATTTGCACAAGCTCATTGAAATTGGACAATAGAAGATTGGAAAAACGTTGCCTGGTCTGATGAGTCTTGGGCCCCTTGGTACCAATTGAGCATCGTTGCAACGCCACAGCCTACCTGAGTATTGTTGCTGACCATGTCCATCCCTTTATGACCACAATGTACCCAACTTCTGATGGCTACTTTCAGCAGGATAATGCGCCATGTCATAAAGCTGGAATCATCTCAGACTGGTTTCTTGAACATGACAATGAGTTCGCTGTACTCAAATGGCCTCCACAGTCACCAGATCTCAATCCAATAGAGCATCTTTGGGATGTGGTGGAACGGGAGATTCGCATCATGGATGTGCAGCCGACAAATCTGCGGCAACTGTGTGATGCCATCATGTCAATATGGACCAAACTCCCTGAGGAATGCTTCCAGCACCTTGTTGAATCTATGCCACAAAGAATTGAGGCAGTTCTGAAGGCAAAAGGGGGTCCAACCCGTTACTAGCATGGGGTACCTAATACCAAGTGAGTGTGAGTGTATATATATATATATATATATATATATATATATATATATATATATATATATATATATATATATATATATATATATATCCTGGGCCTTTCTGCATGGCTTTTGCATGGCACCAGCAACCCCACAAGGGATTAAGCGGGTCAGAAGATGGATGGATATATATAATTGTTATTTTTTTATTTTTTTGAACTATAAATCACTCCGGAATCAGTCATCAGTCAAAAAATGCGTCATAAAGAGGGAACAAAATATATATAAGTTGCACCGGACTTTAAGTCGCATTTATTTTCAAATTTGTTTGACACAATCCAATACTAAATACTGACATTTAATCTGGAATGGCAGTTTATTCAATTACACAACTGCATCCACAACAGGCTGCATTACATGGAACATACCTGGGAGGATGAATGGCATAAATTAGTATAACAAGCCAGTAACTCAAACCAGGAAATTTCTTGCCAGGCATTTCAATTTAACAGATTACGCCTAAATTAGACCCTGATGTTAACAGTGCTACATGCTAAGCTAACAGTACCACATGATATTTTAGAGTAACATAAAGCTATCATAGCTTGTAAACCAGGCGGTTTACAAGCATAAACTTGTAAACCGCCTGGACGGAGCATTAGAAACTGGAGAAATACCAAGGGCTCAGAGAAGAACTAGAAAGAGCCTGGAAGATGAAGACAACAGTAGGGCCCGTGGTCATTGGAGCATTCAGGGCAGTAACCCCGACTCTAGAGAAGTGGCTCCAACAGAAACCTGGAGAAACATCAGTCATCTCAGTCCAGAAGAGCGCAATCTTAGGAACAGCTAAGATCCTAAGGAGAACCCTCAAGCTTCCAGGCCTCTGGTAGAGGACCGGGCTTGAAAAACGGAGAGCCACCCACCCTGCTTAGGAGTATGAGGGGGTGGGTGACATGTCAAAGGTCTGTTGTGAAGGTTGATATTAATTGTCCGTGTCAAATATTGTATACCAAAACCCTGGTTGTTGTAGTGTATCTTAAGTTTTTTATGATTGCATTTGCAAAATAAGTGAAGATTCCCCCGCTGTCTTTGACTCAGCACCAGTTTTAAATTACCTTTATGCATCTCACCAGTTCAGTCAATGATAAATTGAGTACTTACTGATTTGCCTCCCTTTAGATTTTCTTTTCAAATTCTGACTTTTGAGATCAAATTTGTGGTGTAAATGAACATTTTGTGCTTTGGTTACCTTCAGGCTTTAATTTCTCATAAAGGGGCCTACATTTGTGCTCGTGTTTCCTCTGAAAACGAAGAAGATTTAATGTTGTGTCTGATGCCTTTTGAAAAATGATTGGAGGCGTTCACCCCAGCTGCACTTTGTAGCAAGCTGATTATTTTCCCTTTGCTGGAGGGTCCTATGGGGAGCTTGATGAAGGTCTCTACACAGATCGATGGCAGTGTCTTCCTGTGGAGCTGAGGCTCTTTGTGGTAGTCACTGGCTCTGGAGCCGGCTGGTCTGTTATCACTGCTCAGAGGGTAAACTGCACACAAGGTCCCAGCGTGCAGCGTAGCTTGGCCCTGTGGCTTTACCCAGAAAAAAAAAATGACATAGGATAATATTAGCCAAAGTGACAGTTACATAAAACGCATTTGTTTCCTTGACTATCCTCATTTTAAAAGGCACTCTTCTTATTTTACATCGGAGCTTACGTTTTCATTGTTAGGTCTTTTGATCCTCTGAAAAAAGGAGCTCTGAGAAGAGGTTTTTCAAAGTCTAAACAAACAACCCAGCCAATGTCTTTGAAACCATTTTCTTTAATCAGGCTTTGAAACAGACAAACTTCAGCTGAAAGACTTCAATAACTCAATACTTTCATGTGCTCTGGATGTCTTGTCCTTGCTTAGAAGTGCCATTTCTCTTTGTTTTAGTTTGCATTGTACTGTAACGGTTTTAGTTCTACATAGTTGGAACAGGGAGGTCTAAACTATGCCTCTTTCTACAAAAAAGAAAAAATAACTCTGTCTTTGTTCTTGGTAACTTGTGGTTGTCGCATTTCTTCCAAGTAACTTTTGTCATCATTTGAAGATAAAATATGATAAGATACGACTTACCTTTACTGTCCCACAATGGGTTGTGACAGTGGCAAAGACACAATTATACACAATTACAGTTACACACAATTTTTAGTGATGAAAAAATAAAATGTAAACTAATCTGAAGTGAGTTAGTTGAGTACATTGGTGTGTGTGGTCTCAGGTACTGGTACCACACAAGTTTTTCCAGAGTTGTGGTCCTCAGACTGAGTGCTCTAAGTGAGGAAAAAAGGGCCAGTATTCCTTTTCTGCATGCGCATGGGAGAGCAGCAAGGGGCAGCAGCTTGGTATTATATATTAACTATATGAAAATATTTGCTCAAGAAAAAGATGGACATGTCTCCAGTCTCTACCCTATGAGCCCAATATGTAACTGAATAGCGAATAAATGTACCTACAGGTGACACTTTAACAAAGTCATGAGTTGAATGGAAAAACGGTTGGCAATGGGAATGTCGAAAAAAAAATGTTGAATAAAACTTTTGTTCTTTTGTAGACAAAAAAGTAGCAAAGTATCATTTGACATGCAGTTTTTTCACTAAAGCAGCACTAAATGTCTTTGAACAAATAAAAAAACATGAAAAATGATAAATGCAAAAGTGACATGATAATTGATCCCATGTTCAGCCTGTTAGATTGGTACTTATTCAAAATGATTTACTCTGAACAGCAATGTTAAAGTCTTCTAATCTGAAATAATTTGCAGAGGTTCTGCAGACTTTGATGATATTTGGTTTTAATGATCTCCCCTAATGAATCTTCCTTAGGAAAACAAAACATAACATAATCACATTGTTCAGTTTCCTCTGGAAAGTTGACAGTTATGATGTTTTTAGGTTTTTCTAACCTGACTCTCGCCAGATGGACGTAGTTCCACCGAGCTTTGCACAGCTCCCCACATACATCTGGGATTGCTCCATTGCAGATGTATTTCAGAAGGGGGGGCCTTATCAAAAATCCTTGCATATGATTGGATAAATCACTTGTCTGTCATCTTTACTGACAAGCTCTTGCCAAAGCTGGTTGGGAGAAGGGCGAAAACATTGTTTCCACTAACAAAAGCCTTCAAAGCCCTTCTCTAGTGTTCTTTTAAATAATCAATATTCGGTAAATTGGACAGCACTGATGAAATAGCAGCATCTATGTTACCGCTTGCTTCCTCGCTGTGAGCCTCCATAGTTGTCAGAATCCAAACAGTCGCTTCTCCGATACGTCACATCTACGAAAATCCTGCCCGGCGATCCTGATTGGCTCGTCCATTTTATGTGGTGTTGGAATCCCTCCTAATGGCAACGATTCCAGACAGATGTGTTGATGCCTTGTGGAGCTCGGTGGAACTACATCCATGTGGCTTTTCCTCTCTCATGCGAAGGGCCTACATCTACTTGAATGCACGGCAAGCACTGGCGCCAAGGTAATCGGCGCCAGTTCTTGCCGAAATACTTGAAGAGATCAGCTGGAGTAGGAGACAAGAGCAGCATAAAGACAAGAAATCTTCATCATTTTTCCAAACAGTTAAAACATCCAGGAGTCAGAACAGCATTCGGAGCTTTTTACTCATCTGTCTATGACATCCCTTGTCTATGTATTTTATTTACGATTTTGTGAGACAGACAAACACACAGCAGAGCATAATTGTGAAGTGAAACTAATATGATAACTTATTTTGTAGAACCACCTTTTACCACAGTCACAGCCACAAGTCTCTTGGTGTATGTCTCCATCAAATGTTCACATATCGAGACTACAATCTTTGGCCATTCTGCTTTGTGAAATGGTTCAACCTCATTGAGACTGGATGGAGAACATCTGTGAACAACAATTTTCAAGTATGTCCACAGATTCCTATTCTAATGACTAATTTAGGCCTGGACTCTGACAGGGCCATTCTGACAAATATGCTGAGCTCTGAACCAATCCATTGTAGCTGCATTTTTCGGATCATGGCACTGGTGCAAAGTGATAACCACCTCTGTGGTAAACCAACTCTGAGCCTTTAACAGGTTTGCTTTCTAGATTCCTCTGTTTTTAACTCAGTCCATCTTCATATTATTTTCAGTTTTGCTGACCCTGCTTAAAAAAAACTTTCCTCACAACATGATGCTGCCACAACCATAAATGGATGGACAGTGTTTTGCACGCACGCCAAATGTTCACGTTGGTTTCATCTTATCAGAGGTCCATCTTTCACATTTGGCAAACTGCAAGCAGGACATTTGATTGTGTTCTCCTCTGCCATAAAGGTCAGATTTGTGTTGTGCCCAACTACATGGTAAAAGGACTGAGTTTATTTAGCACTATTCCAGTCATTTGCTCCTCAGTGTGCTTTACACTAGACACATTCACCCAGTTGATATGTGACAGGAGGAAGCTGGAGTCAAACCTACAACTTTTGGACTGCCTGTTGACTACTCCTACTGTGCCATGGTCGCCCACAAGAAATAGTTGTCATGTCAACAGACTTCTTTCTTGAGCTGGGTATTTGTTCAGCTCCACCAGAGTCATCGTGGGCCTTCCAGTTGCTTTTATGATCGTTGCGCTTCTTGGCCGAACGAGGCTTTAAACATTTTTACATCGTTCTCCCTGATCTTTCTGCTGTGTTCTTTGGTCTTCCTGATAATGTTTCTTTACTAATGTTCTCTAACACAACATAGAGACCTTCACAGATCAGCTGCATTTATGATTACACACCTATTGACCCATTTTGCTGATCATGTGACTTCTGAAGACAACTTTTTTTTAGGGTATTCAACCGAAAGCGGACTGAATATAAATGTGTGGCACACAGTTTTATTAGATAGAATTCAAAACCATGTATAATTTGTTTACATTTCACAATTATGCACTGATTTGTGTTGGTCTGCTAGTCTGTGGAATGCATAAAAATGTGTGCTTGTTATCATGACACAATGTGAACGAAATTCAAGGGGTAGGACTGCTGCAAGGCAGTGTATATTTAAAAAAAAAAAGAAAATGGCTAATAAAAAAAACTAACACGTATGTGTCTTAATGCTGAAGAAATTCACCTAATACTTGCCAGAAATGCCACCCATTACAAGCGGTGACATTTACCTTACGTCATCTTTTGGACTTGGGTTGTAGTTTAGTTCAGTGGGGCCTGAGCGCGTGAGTCAGCATGACACAGAACCCAGCTGCCAAACTGCTGGGTGTTTCTTCTAGCAGCTGAAGGACCAAAAAGATTTACATTTCCTCCTTTTATGGACAATCACAGCGCTCGTGCGCTTACTCGTTCAATTTGTGTATCTTCTTAAAGAAGCTGCATGTAACACTCCAGGATAAATCGTGGAATTCGTGTCTGCACAGACAATAGGAGTGCTGGTGACCAGTGCCGCTCCATCGCTACCACCTGCTGTTAATTCAGGCCTGGCAGTGATGCTCTCTCTGTAATACACTCCCACATGTTCTTATCTGTACCACTTTATTCCATCTGCAGAAGGAGTGGGAGTGTGTGGTCCTCCTGTATGAGTTATTGCCACTGAACAGCAGCATGAAATCAGCGTCGGCGGCTTGTGCTCAGTGTGCGGTCCGCTGGTGTCTCTGATACATGAGTAGAGTCTCTGATACTAAATGCGGTACGCCTGGAGGGTGGAAAACAAATACAGGGTGATAGCTCAGTGACAGCAGAGTAACATTGTCAAGGCGGAAAAAAAAAAGTTGCAGGATGTGGGCTACAGGCCTCAGTGTGTCACCTGTAGTTTGATGATAAAATGTTTATGCACTTAGTCTGTCTTTAGTTGTTGAGATTAATTAGCTAATGCTGACATTTTGGAATAAAATATGAAATGCAACCTGCTGCAGAATTGATGTGCATCAATTCGGTCAGCTTGTGCATGTAAAAAATAAATAACTGCATCTCTAGTCTCAGAAATAATAGTTCCTTGTAGGAAAGACCTTCTTTAAACTATTTTATATAATTTCCTGAGCCTACCGTTTTGATCAGTAGTTTAAATATATACATTGTGGACATAAATGTCACACCATGCTAATTATAGTCATTTGGCAATGTATTTGTGTGCTTTTTTTCATTTAGTGTGGAGTCAGTGCAATAGACATCTTCAATTATTTTTGAAACCAGAACTGGATGCACATGCACCATTTTAAAATCACCATTGTCCTTCTAGTACATCTCTGGCTGGATATTCAACCACTTTTCTTATCAGGAAGGGGGGAGCTCATTTAAATTAGATGGTTTCCTTGAAAAGTCCCAGCCTTTGAATCAAGTCCTTCCATGTTCAACATTGCTCAGGCCTAATATTCCCCTGCGTATCACTCGCAACACCAGTTTTCCTATGTATTTGAGAAATTTGTCTTGTTGGAAAATCCAGTTCTGTCCAAGTTTTAACTGTCTGATTCAAACTGTCACCTTCAGATTGAAAGACACAGGTTAGGATGTGCAGGAACAAACTGCCTCAAACGGATAGTGAAATGGAAGCTCCCAGAACACCAATTTCATGTTGAAGCAAATTTTAGATTTCCATGGTCTGAGATGGTGCCGACAAAGGAAGAGGTCTGACCTATAAAATCAGTACCATCAATCTCAACAGAGATTTGGAGCAGTCGGTATGGACAACCCAAATGCCTTCAGATGGAAGACTCAGCAATTGGCCACAACACCCTAAAGAGAGGTTGATGGAGTCAGTGAGGCTTTCAGAGCTAATAATACAACCAACTATCAAGCAGGAGGGTGGCAGCATCATGCTGATAATTTACTCTGCAGACTTCATTTCCAAAGTCCGACACCTGAGACTGGCACTAGGGGAAACCAATGTTTCCTTTCATGTCACCTCTCTTTTCACTTGTATTCCGGCATGAGAGGCAGTGAACACTGTCAGGAACACGATGAATCACTAAAACACAGAACTAATTTAACACCAAACCAGATTTGGCACTTGTTGGACCTCAATCACATATTTCAAGCCAAGAGACAACCGACGTTACCTACAGAAACATGGGTGTGCCATGGCCTCCCCAGTGTCACCCATTGTGGCCAATTTGTACATGGAGGAAGTGGAGAGCACGACACTCAGTACTTACAAGGGAGCACCACCAACTCACTGGTTTAGATACGTGGATGACACTTGGGTCAAAATCTAAACCAAAGAAAGTGAAGCATTCACCAACCGCATAAACTCAGTGGAAAGCAACATAGGTTTTACCAGAGAAAGCGCCAAGAACAACATGTTGCCCTTCCTGCATTGTGTGGTACACATTGAGGAAAATGGGAGTCTCAAAACTGAGGTTTACCAGAAGCCCACACACACAGACCAATATTTGCATCTTTATTCACATCACACACTGGAGCTCAAATTCTCTGTTATCAGAACTCTGAATGAATGAGAACATTCCCCTTGCCACAGAGGAGAAACAAAAAGAACACAAGCACTTCAGGAAATCACTTCAAGCTTGTGGTTACCCAAAATGGGCCTTTGTCATATCAGCCAACAAAGCTGGCAGAAAAAACAGCACTGCATCGAACACAGAGGAGAAAACACAGAGATGCAAAAACAGGAGTCAGGAGTTTCTGAAAAACTCAGCAGAATGTTCTCTAAACCCAACATACCAGTCAATTTCAAACCGCAGCATAGTGTATACAGTCCAATGCAGCGAAGACTGCTCAGACTCCTGAATTGGAGAAACTAAACAACAGCTACAGTACATGGCACAGCACAGGAGGGCCTTGCACCTCAACAACAAAGGGGGCTCTTTTGACGACAATGATCTCCAGATCTTGGACAGGGAGAACAGATGGTTTGAAAGAAGGGTGAAAGAAGCTGTGTTGGTCATAAGAGTAAAGCCATCCCTAAACAGAGGAGGAGGATTACGCTTCCAACTCCCAGAGTTTACAGCTGGGTCCTCCAACACATTCCAAAGAGATTACATCAGCAGTCTCATCATGATCCAGGTGACCAAGTTCTCCACTCACACTAAGCAATAGCTTCTAATGACCCAGGAGAGTGACAGGTTTGCATCTGACTGAGAATGCACCTAGGAGGATGGGCCTCCATGTCCTTTAAAAACAGCAGCACACCAACTACAGGTTGCTCAAGTGTGAGTCACTGAACTCGACAAAGACTCCTGGATAGGTGTTGGAACATCTTAAGAAAGAATGAATGAAAGTCCGGTTGCCTCAGATTTAAGCCTGTTACATATATGTTGGAGCCTGTGTTTAGTTTAGCAAATGCTTCCTCCAATCAAGAAATAAGTTATCAAAACAGCATGGAAAATATTGCTACTATTTCATATCCACAGTACAAACCTAGTGATTACAAAAGAATCTGATAGGGCTTTATATCAAACATAACATAAAATGAATGTACTCTGTCATCACTGTGCTGCATGGTTCTACAGAATCAAAACAGTCTTTACTGGTGCAGGGAGGGTCTGAATGGAAATAAACGTCTAATTCTGTATATTTTTTGAGTACAAACAACCAAAATGCTATCTGACACCTGTAATAATTGTATAGCCTGTAACGTGATCCAAACACATAAGCTACTTTTCTTCTCTCGTGTTTCTGGCAGAAAATGGCAAGTAGATTCGGATTCAAGGAAAACTGATGGCTAATGCCACCCCCCCCCCTAAAAAAACCCCAATACAAAACAACAACAAACAAACAAAAGACACAAAAACAAGACAAAAATCCAAAGATTGTTTAAACACAGGAGTATGTGTTTGCATTGCTATGACAAGCGTACTGGTTGGCTTGTAAATCACTCTGTGAACAGCATCAGACAGTGTCAAAAGTATTTACAACAAAACTTTAATAGCACAACGGTCAGAATGATTGTGAACTAGCACTTGATGCTCCACTGTCTGTTTAAGAAACACAGGTCTGAAAAGTTCCCTGGTGCTGAATCAATTTGGAACCAACCTGAAAGCTTCTGGTTGGTTCAAAATGTAAACATAATTTGAATACAGCATCACATTTGACACAGTGTTTCATATTCCCAAATGTATTAATTCTGCGAGTCTTTATATTTCTACACATATTCAGATCTTCCCAAAAGCCACTGAAAGGCCTTATGAAGCATGCACGACAGGACGGAGGTGGAGAACACGAATGTTTTGATAAATTTGACATTTCAGCTTTCTGCTACAGTATTGCTGTAATACTGAGCCTGGAGGCTACCAGCCAGTCCTTAGTAAAGGCTGCCTGGTTGCTGTGGGTGAACAGAATCAGATAGCAGTTAAGACTCCATGCCTCCATCTTCCAAACAGAACGACAAGGCATCAGGGTGATATGACCTTATGACTATAACATAAACTATCCTTATTACAAGTCTGTGGGCAGAGAGGCAGTGGGGACAGAGCGGGCCAAGTGGTGTCAGCTTCTCCTGGGAGGTGATTTCAGTGAGTACAACACACCTGTGTTTTGCTTAGCAGCGCTCAACTGCCATATTTCTCCACCCCGTTAGGCTGAGGGCTTCAAGCCTAACGGGGTGATCTGGAGTGACACATGGGACAGCTCAGAGTCCTGCAGGATGTGGCTCCTGCGTTACTTTTCAATAGCCAAGGCCCTGGTTGGATTGTAGTACCGACAAGGTGTTTTGTTAGATATATTCACAACATCACATGCAAAAAGCAGAGAGATATTGTCCAGGACATAATAAATGTTCTGTAAAACGAGCAGAGCTGAGCAGAGTAAAGTATGGTGATATTTTCTTTTATTCATAATTTGTATTTTTAAGTCCTTTTAATTGTGAATACCACGTCAAAGAATGATGGGCAGGATGGAAAAAAAGGGGGGAACTCCAACTTCAGTGCACCTGTCTCAATAAAATGGTTTAGTCTGAACCCCTTTAGGTAATAATAGATGACTGTAGTGGAATGGAGATAAAAAGGGGAGGTGGAGGGTGTGAAGAAACAACACAAGGTTGTGCTGGAATGGGGTGCTTATATACTATGACATTGTGTATTACTAGGCGTGAATTAGGCTTGGTCTTCCTCCTCAATCTGTAATCATGTCATAAGTGCAGGTATTTCGGTTGAATAATCTCCCTTTTATTGGTTAATGGTATTTATAATCAGTCAGCTGTATTACATGGGTCCAAATGTGAATAGGTGAAGATTATCTTGTGAAACATTTGTCATATGAGGTACAGCTGAAACCAGATATTTAGAAACACTATAAAAATTCTCGTTCTTTCTCAGTCCCTGACATCATCATCAGTCATCAGACATCAGTCAGCCGTCCTCTCTTAGGTCAGTTAGGAGTATTCAAATAATTGGTTTTGCTAAGTATAGCAAGCATGATGGGAAACAAAATTCAGAAATGTACTAAATTTATGTAGCATCTGGCAGACTTGCCATTTACCTCTATGACTTGGGCCAAACATTTTATCTGTGAGATGGAATAGAATAGAAATACTATTATTGTCCCACAATGGGAAAATGTGGGCGTGACAGAGGCAAAAACACATAAACAGTGTTTCACATTAGATTAAATAATATGAATAACAAGCTAATTTAAAGTTAGGATCTATAGCAAAAGACAATGAACTAATCAGAAAGGCAAAAAAGAAAATATTGCCCCATTTTTGATAGTAATGTGGATTCAGATAAAATGCAATATTCATATTAAACAGAGGATATACAGCAGCCGATTTGCACAGCGATGTGAGAAAAACTGTGCAATATGCACGACTGCACAAGTAAACACCTCAGAGCTGCTAAAATGTGTGCAAATGGACATCAGCATCTGAGAGACAGTGTAAATGATTCATGATCAGGGCTGGACCTGTGCAACCATAAGCATGTTGTAAATGCTTATTGAGTCTGTTGTGAGCCGCAGAGATTAGAAAGCCTATCTGCAGCATGGATGAAGGACCTGCGGAAACACTTCCTAGAGCATCTGGGATGCAGCAGTCATGACAGAGTTAGCTCTTCTAATGAGCTTATCTAGACGCTTCCTCTCAGCTACAGATAAGCTGCTGCTCCAACAGATCACACCATAGAACATGGCTGATGCCACCACAGATTCAAAGAAGGTCTTCAAGACCTGCTATCTTCTAACAACAGTTTGCTGGAATTATGCCCTTCTGCCAGTTGAGATGGTGCTCGTAGGATTACAATCCTGGCCCTCTTGCCTCTGAATGTGTCCAAACACTTTAATCTTAGTTTTAGCAGATCAGAGGTCATGTCTCCATAAATTAAGCTATTTTTTTCCTAGATGTATTTTAAACTCTAATCTGGATTTAAATTTTGCTTTTAGACTAATAGCTTCTTCCTCTCAGAATGACCTCGCAACTCAAGTTGGCACAAGACTATTCATGAAAACTATTAAATCATCTGCAGACTGTGTGATTTCATGTAATGCAATCTTATAATTTTTTTTATAAAGACTCAGAAATCGTTATGCCTGTAATGAAAAAATAGAAACTAATTGGAGGCAAGTAATTACTGGTCTTCAGTCATGGATGCCTTCATTTCCTGGAATCACTTCTTGTTTCTAATCAGTTGTATTTCTCTTGCTGTTTAGAACTTGCTCTAGCTGTAAAATATAATGATTATTATTACTGTTTTTATAATATAGTCTTTATCGAACATCCATCCATCCATCCATCCATCCATCCATCCATCTATACCTTTTTGTTCTTGCAGAGTTGTGGGGGTGCAAGAACAAAAATGTTGTTGCTTTCCACTGAGTTTATGCGGTTGGTGAATGCTTCACTTTCTTTGGTTTAGATTTTGACCCAAGTGTCATCCACGTATCTAAACCAGTGAGTTGGTGGTGCTCCCTTGTAAGTACTGAGTGTCGAGCTCTATCTCCAGCAGTCATTGGACAACACTTCTTTTGTAAAAAAAAAACAACAAAATCATTATTTATATTCCTTCAAAGACTTTTGGCAGTATAGTGCAGCTTAAAAAGTCCTGCTATGTGTGAGAAGGCCTGCAGCACATCTTCCCTCTCTGTACAATAAAGAAGCTTCCAACTATGACGTCTCCGGATGCTGCTGAGAATTGAACAGCCATGGTGTATCCAGAACAGCCACCAGTGAATAGTCCTGACCTGCTGTCCATATAATTCTGTCATCATGGTAGGCAAAGACAGCAATAAATCTTTTTTGCCAAGATAAAATACCAACCCTGCAAAATCAGATTGGGAACCCTGCAAAATCAGATTGGCCGAGGAACCAGGAAGTAAACATGGGCTACACTCTGAACTGAAGGAGTTCCAGACCGTAACTCTACGTTTGACAGGAGACAAACTTGACTGAGACATTGTTGATGTAGAGGACCGATTGTTTATAGGGAATGTTACTTCCATCCCGGGTGACACATGAGAATGATTTAGGTTGATTTTACAGTAAATATCTTCCTTTTAGATCCTTTAAACTTCTCATGATGTTGTCATCACTAATAACACACAAAAACATGTTTAGTTTTTCCACCCCCTTGGATTAAAGTCATTTGTTTACATCTCAGTAGTAATCATATTACTAGCCTGAGTATTATCCCAGCATAATTGTTGCTTTTCACTGGACAACCTTTAGATTGAACTCCACACCTTGAATCAGAATCCATAGACTCATCTCAGGGGCCGCTGTCGTAGTTTTCTAACAGACCATGATCGCTGGAGGAAGACAATTCGTCTTTCAATGTGAGGCAACAAAGACACTCACGGTGCGCATTTAATAAGGAGAAAATTAGTGAAACATTCTTTCAAATGAAACACAGAATTATAATTGGTCTTTAAGGTTGCTGAAACGTGCGTCATCCTTGTTAATACCTATCCACCCTGAGGTGTTTTATCGCTAAAATTAATCCCAGGCAGCACTGCGCTTCAACCCGGAGAGAGAAAAAACAAAACCGAACAGCAGTGTTACATAGAGCATCTGATAAGCTGTTGGCTGACTCATTGTTGATTAGTAGTTTTCAGAGGATAGTTCGGTCCCTGGGTCCAGTCTGCAAAACTATGTGTGTCTGACTGAATGCATACAACACAAAGCGGAAGAAAGATAAACAGAGAAATGGACATTTCAGTCAGAGTGTGTACTCTGGCTCTTATTATAACGGTATTTCACTAAGGACATTAAAAATGGGCTTTATAATACCCCCAAACACTTGGTGAATCCCTGGGCTCTGTCTGCAACAGCTTAGCTTAGACCTCCCGAACAAAGAGAGCAAGAAAACACAGCAAAGTAATGGAAAATAAATAATTCAGCCGGTGCTTTGAGCTGCAAAACACAACTGACATTCTGAGTAAAATCGCTTGTGATGACTTTCTGCTCTGAACTGTTGCTGAACAGCAGCACTTGGGAGTGCTATCACTCTGGACTTGCTGTTATAATGCCAGGGCCACAGGATCCATCTGAACACTTCCTGGCTGACCTGTGGAGATGTTGCTGTTCAGTCAATGTTATTCTGTTCTCTATGTCATCGGCAACCTAGATATTGAGTACATAGACGTGGCATTTACTAAATGTGAAGAAATAAAACATCTATTTCAATACTTATTTGAATATCCATCTATTTCACATTCTTTTCTGTCTTAGATTTCAATCGTTACTAATACCCTATCACTATTTTGTAACACCCTATCATTTCAGTATCACTGAAAGGCATGTCGTAATGAGAAAATGACACTAGCACATCTCCTTATCACAAGTCCAGCACAGTAGCCTGCACAATTCGCTCAACACAACCCGGGCAGCCGCAGACTTTTTATCCACTTAAATCCAGATTTACAGTAAAGTGGAAAAATATATTCAAAAACTGACTGTGCCATTTTTTCAAATAAAGGTTTAACTATGTATCATGTCAGTTTTATTCTTAGCCTACTTAGTTGAAGTTTTCCTGCTGTTATGGCTTGACATTCACAAACTTTTGTTTTGTCCTTGCTCATTAGCAGTAAAATCTTCGTGTACACTTGTTAGTTAATTTTTGACAACAACTCCCTATGCCATGCCATGCCAGCTTCTGCTTTATGTTTTTCTAATTACCATACCTGTCAAAGTCCCATCTCATCCTGCTAATTTTGGAGGATTCCATATGTTAGCAATGAGGGCTTCTGGCTGTTCCCCTGCATATAGCTGTGTAAATTCTAAAGTTAGTATAACCCTGCTTTAATCTGTCAGTGAGCATAGGTAAGACTGAAGCAATACTATATTTTAGTAATCGTATACTCTATCTATAGTCTCATTGATTGATCGGATAATCAGTTATGCGTATGCCGGGGGTTACCAACTTTTATATCTTGAAGCCGCCTACATGAATGAACAAATGACACCTATCCACCTCCTTTCATCAGCCGGACCTGGTAACGCACACATTCTTCCAGACATCCCGGCCCACCATATATAGTCAGTTCAGGAGTTTCTTACTCATATACCAGGGAATTCTTTTCATGACATTTTCTTGAAAAAGAAGCTATTACTCCTAAGTATCTCCGTCAGGTTAAAAGCTTTTGTCTCTTTCCATGAGGTGTTGGAGACATGTGAGGGTACCTTTATAAAGAAAAAGCCTGTTTGCTTTTCTGATGCATCAATACTGAAAGTCAACTCCATCCATCCATCCATCCATCCATCCATCCATCCATCCATCCATCCATGGTGGAAGAATAGACCTCTCACCCAGAAAGTGGGAGGTTGGGTACACCCTGGAGACTGGTGGAACATACAAACCCCATGCAGAAAGTCACTCAGCAAAGATCTGAGCAAAATATCTTTTATTGCTAGGCAACACCAATAAATACGGAGCCCTAGAGGGGTCATCGCAAAACGTTTTGCATGTTGAGAGAATGTGCATTCGTTTTACTAAATTGTGCTCTCATTTAATTAAATTGTGCTCTCGTTTAACTATATTGTGCACTCGTTTTACTAAATCATACGCTCGTTTTACTAAATCATGTGCACAATTTATAATATTGTGCTCTCGTTTTACTATAGTGTGAGCTCATTTTACTAAATTGAGCTCTCATTTTAAGCATAGTAATACGAGGGCACAATTTATTAAACGAGTGCACTATATACTCAATTGAGCGCACGATTTACTAAAACGAGAGCACAATTTAGTGAACATGGTTATAGAACATTGTGGGCACGATCTACTTAAACGTGGCCACAATATGTAAAACGTGCACTCAATATTGTCTTGACACGCGTAAACATGAGCACGTTATAGTATATTCGAGATCTCGATCTACCGAGGGCTCAATTTAAGGAAAACGTGCTCACGTTTTATTAATTCGAGGGCTCAATTAAAGGAAACGTGCTCACAAATTATCACGACCTGAAAAAAAAATATCACTTAAAGTGAGCTCTCCCGGGCTCCGTAAATAAAAACTTGCCTGTACACATTTATTCTAAGGCGGTACATTTGGCCTGTCATCATGATTGGCCAAGAAATATTTGATCCCTGAAAGCGTGTTTCCTCCCAATTCTTCCACATCCAATGTCTTCCAACAGTGCCAATGCATCCACTGCGCAGCTTTATGCGTGAGTGTCTTTGACTGTTTATAGCAATTTCAGTGATTGCCTGGTCATCATCGGGGAAAGGAATGTGATGATGGAAAACCCTGATAAAATGTTGTGCTGACTTTTATTTAAGATTTAAATTGGCTTATGGGCATTACATATTTATTTATTAGAAAGGTCCTGTTGTATAGTTATGTGTCACAATGTACGCATGAATGACACTGTGGTTTTGAATGGTTATGATAAAGGCGATCTATGATTAAAGTCTGATATGGAGTGAAATTGAGCCTCTGAGAGGAATCATGATGCTGTTTGGGCGCAATTCACCATCTCCGTCGCCGAGTTCCTCTGTCTCCAAACAGAGTGTACGACTGGGTCAGAGCTGCCCTGAGGACCGCACATTTTCCCGTCAAGTTTTTTGTTATAGATCCCAACTTTTGCGTGGAAAGTGGCATACACATGTTTCAGGGCCCATTTTGTGCATATGCAAGATTTATAAATAAAACCCCGGGCCTTTTCACGATTTGCAACATACAACATGAATCCCCCCGTGTATCAACAAATACTTGAGGAAAATATGAGACAGTGTAATGAATCACGGCAGCGGACCCAGAATTCAGCCAGACCAGCAGAGGTTCTTAAAAAAGGGATTTATTTAACAAAAAGCAGAGCAATGCAAAAAGGACTGAATAATCAAAAAGACTAATAAAAAACATCCAGAACTTCATAGGAACAGAAACTGACTGGTAACATGACAAAATAACTCAGGTTCTCAGGGAAAAACTTGGTCAAAATTCCAAAAACAAACATCAGATCAGGATTGACTCACCCAAAAACATGACAAGACCAACAAGACGACCTGGCACTGATGTCTGGTCTCAACAGTATATATGGAGGTGGAGGCAGGTGAAACTGGTGAGAGGTGATTGCAGCAGGGGTGGAGTTAGGCAGGTGTGCAGATTAAGTAATTAGACCAGACATCAGTGCTGAGGCTCAAAACAAGAACAGATCAGAAACCAAACCTAAAAAGCTGAGAGGACAAGTGGACAGAAACAAACTACACCAGACCTTATAAGAAACAAAACAACCCCGAAGTATAAAACTAAAACAGAAGATAAAGCCAAGACTAACACGGATGACCAAAACAGGATAAACTAACTGTAAACAAGCTAAACAGGAACCTAGACAAGACAAAACTCAAAGCAGCCAGAGAACCTAAGGCAGGAGAGTAAACAAAGCAAAACAGAACCTAGAATATTACAGACAGTCTGTAAAAAGAAAAGCTGAAACAGAGCTGGACCCAGTAACATGATGACGAACCAAAACACACTATTAAATCCCCAAGGCTCTTTGGGTTCAGTGCTTGTTTTACACGGGTAGATCATTCTTACACATGCCCCGGGCTGTTAGTCTTATCCCCCCAAAAGAATCCGACAATTCAAGGACAACAAATCGGAGGCTTGCTTGACCTCATTGAAAGCTGATTTAGCAAAGATCCATTTTTTCCTCTTAAGCCAGCCCTTTTCCCATTTTCTGCTTGACAGACAATGATGAAACAGTTCTATGCCTCCAAATTGGATTGTATTTATGCGTAATTGCTGCTTCTGCCAATACCCTCTCATTTTCATACTGTGACCTTGAATGACCTTATGTTTATATTTATGCATTTTGCCAGTGCTTTTATCCAAAGTAACTTACAGATAAAGAAACGCTTCCTAAAATGAAGTAAATATAAAATTAATTGTAACTTAAGGTTGTGGTAAATTCAGATAGGAGTTTGTTTTTTGTTGTTAGGTCTTACATTCTATACAGCATTGCTGATTTTCCAATGGGATTTGTCTTTTTATAGAACTCTGGTTTCCACTTTCGTTTATATGATAACACCTGACATTACTGGTGGTGAAATTGGGTTTAAAAATAATCGTGGCTCTGTAATCTGACAGCATAACAAATGATTGTCGTCGCACCAGAGGAGTTGGGAAATAATTGGCCTTTTTGCAACATTCTGCAAGCCGCATTGATTTTATTCTGCACACAGCACGAGGCTGAAAACAACCTGGCACATTGAGAAGATCTTGTTGCTTTGACAAGAAGCCCCAAGTTAGCAGCCTGTTGCCTGCAGCTCAGCATTTGCTTCTCATGAATTCGTCTCCTTCATTTATTTCCCTAAATAATGTCAATATAATTGACCGATGAAAGACACCAACAGATTCACCTTTGCTTTGTAGGCGCATTTTTGTCAACAAAGCTTGCTGATGAACAAATGGATGACACAAGAACGAGTGTCACTAATATGTGGTTAGTGAGGACTCAAAAACAAGACACCTGAGGTAGGAGTTGGCTACAAACGACTTTAACAAAGCTTCACACATTTTCACGTCTCACAACCTGAGTCTGTTATGTATATTTCAAAATATTTATATGCATTGATACTGGTGTCTCTGTTTTCTGAATCAGAATCAACTTTGTTTGGCAGGTATATGTACACATATGCAGGATTTGACTCTGGATTTTGTACAATTTTCATAATGTGATTAATATGCAATAACACAATAATGCTGTAATAGAAATCAAACAGTCTAGAAAACACATATGAACACACTACAAACAAGCGAACAAATGAACACAAAAACATTTTACTAATTTAATCTTTTCTGTCACCATTTCTTCTTTCTACCAAGTGTCTTTCTACTGCATTGTCACACAGACAGTTTAACGGCGTATGTGTGGTAGGAGGCGGCCTTCATCAATGCTTGTCGGCCAGTCCAGCAATCTGGCCAATCTTTCAACGGCGCATGGCAACAAGAACTACTTCATTTCTTATTCCAGAATAAGTAGTTCCAGATTATCAAGCATGGGCAAAGACTTTCATATAGAACAGATTTACATCACTAGATGCATTTGGCTGAAGGCAACAACATAGCAACTCCCTATCAATTTATTTGATGGGATCAGAATGCACCACACACACATGCCAGCACACAGTGTGTGTAAAATCAGGACATAATTGGAGGTACAAAACCCATTCATGAAATGTTTAGTTGAGGAATGATAATTTGAGCTTTTATCCTACTCTGTGACATTCTGCTGTGCTATTCACTGACTACAAATCTCAGAATGAAACCAATGAACAAGCCACTTAAAATGTAAATGTGATCTTTTTAAACTGCTGGCAGGCATGTTTTATATTGTTGAAATTGCCTTATATGTGGTATAGCGTATGGTTTGACATTTTCCCTTTAACAAAAGGGTTAAGATGACTAGCATTTGGAACACCATAACCATGATTGTACCGCAACATTAGAACAATTGCAGGGAAACATAGACAATAAAAAGTTCTCTAACTGCTGATGTAAACCATTACTTTTCCAGTTTTCTGACACAGTAGGATCTTGCTGATAATGTGCAGAGATTCAGGCAGAAAGCTAAACAAAACACCTCTGTGCTCCCGGTTCTTCCAGACCTTCATTAACATGCCTAAACCCGGGGCCGCTAGCATAATTGGAAGCAGATTAACCTGTGGATCAAACAAGCCGAAGGGGTTGGTTTAGGAAACTGCTCAACACTAGAGCAAC